>NW_027523570.1:0-45175 GCF_052094955.1 Ictidomys tridecemlineatus
GCCTCACAGGGAGTCAGTGCTGGTATTCTGTCTGCAGAGATGTGTGGGTGATCAGAACCTTTAGTTATAGTATACGATTCTTTTTTCAGACACTTGCTGTTGTGTGTGTGTTGTGTACCTTGGTGCCAGTTATATAACAGCAATATTTATGGATATTGATGTAATAAAATGTAAATATCAATATGATGACTTTGATACATAGAAGAAAGCCTGAAGAAAGCCACTTTTCTTTGATTTCTCCAGGTTTTCAAGAATGGGAACTTCCTACTTACTAATTAATTCAGTGTGGGGTGTGTGTGTATCTGAGTTCCAGCCCAAACCCAAGCAGTTCTGGGTAATCAGAGCTAAAATGTGAGTCAAGGAGGAACAGCTATTTGGATGGAGAGAAGGTTGTGTATAGACAGTGGGGTGAGTCCTGTTAAGGAATTTAGATCTTTCTTTAATAATGGAGATCCATTGATGAGTTTGGGCATATGTGGGGAACATGGACTCTCCTGTTAACTGTAACACAGATGATGGTTTTGAGGACTAGAGATAGGAGATTTGTGGGGCTGTTGGACTAGTCCAGATGAGAGCCAATGAGGACCTAAGCTAAGGCACAGATGATAGAGGTGGATACACAGACTGGAAATGTTTAGAAGGTGCAATTTGGGATGCTTTGCTGCAATCAACCATCATTAATTAAAAGGAGGATTATTGAAGAAGAAAGATTTCTGAAGAAGGATTAAAGGAATAAAATGCCACAGAAGCCAGCATGATTTTAGGCCCTTGGGGGTAAAAAGTGACATAGCAGGGGGCCATTTTCAGGCTCTCCCACAAGAGGGATGAAAGAGAGTCTCCTCCCATCTGTGTTTTTTAAAATCCTAAGAGCACTCTTTTTTAAAATATATATATATATATATATATATATATATATATATATATATATATATATATATTATTTTCTTTACTTGTTGATGAACTCTATTTTTTTTTTTACTTTTATGTGATGCTGAGAATCAAACCCAGTGCCTTATACATGCTAGGCAAGTGCTCTAACACTGAGCCAAAACAACAGCACTCAAGAGCACTCTTAGCTTGGATATTGTGGCCCCTGCTCAGGCAGAAGCTTTGATGGGAGTTCCTGCCATCATCACTAGCATTCCAAGAAGAGGGGAAGGATTGTGGAACAGAACCATCTGTTTCTCTTTGGTAATTCAAGCTGGCTTGGCCAATTGTTGAGATCTGAAGAGGAAAGTTGAGAATAGTTCAAAAGTTTGTGACATGGATAGCCCACGATTACAGCATTTCTGTGCAAGAACAAGGTTCACAAGTGAGTAGACAAGAATGCAGGAAATAAACAGAGTTTACCTTTAGACCAGTTTTGTTTTGGATGTGACTGTCCAGATGTTATGTTTTTGTGACTATTCCCCTCTAGAGACTGGTTGTTTTCTTTGCTATGACTTTCCAGCATGGATTTTTAGAGGTACCCTTTTCAGCTTCTAGAAAAATTAATTCATTTTATACAGTGCAGCTTATTGAGTTTTTTGTTTTCTGCCTTTTTTTGTACTAGGAATTGAGCCCACAGTGCTCAACCACTGAGCCACATCCCCAACTTTCTTTTTTCTTTTCTCTTGAGACAGAGTTTTGTTAAGTTGCTTAGAGCCCCACTAAAGTGCTAAGGCTGTGTTTGAACTTGCAGTCCCCCTGCTTCAGGTTTACAAGCCATTGGGATTACAGGGGTGTTCCACCAACCTGGTTGAACAATCTTTCTTAATGGACAAAGAACAGTAGATGCGGTTTAACTGGTTCTTGCTCCTATGTTAGTGAAGTGTGAATTTAAATTTCTTTATGCATCTCAAAGAGAACACAATATTGTACAGCAATTCTAAAAGGGTGGAAGTTATGTGGTTTCTGTAAACTACTTTTCTTGATGTTATCCATGAAACATCAGTGTGTTTAGCAGTTAAATAGAAATTTTTGTCAGAGGACAGTGGAAGGCTGGACTGGCACTACACTGTTACACCAACAGCATCATTCAAAAACAAGCATTCTTGGCTGGGGATGTGGCTTCCCTCACATGTGTGAGGCCTTGGGTTTAATACTCAGTTCCACAAACAAATCACTGTTCTATGTTTTCATTAATGAAATACAAAGTCATTTTTGGAGGAATGAAGTATAAATTACTCGTTTATATATCTTATTTGTTATAACATGACATGAATCATTTGCTTATGTGATAAACACTGCTACAGTTAAGATCAGAATTGTCTTGAATATATAATGTAACTTTAAACATGGTCAGGATTAATAATAATAATGCTGGTAAGGCCACTCTATAGATGTCATTTTACTAAGGATCTTGATCTTGCCTAACTTTCCAAGATATAACAATAAAGGCTAGCTGAAAGCCAAAACTCGGAAGATAAATTGTTGCACACACTCAGCTCTGCCACTATGTTTTTTCTCCTCCATGCCACAGCAGATGGTCAGATTAAGGTGAATTCGAGAAAAATAACTGTACTGAGATTAAATTGGGAGTTACTCATGATGGGATGAATCCAATTTCTCTGGCAGGTTTGGTCCAATTTGGAGCCCTCTTGTTAAAAGGTTCAAGATATACTCTGTGTTGTCAATAATGGGAAGTAGCTCAGTGACCTTGGACAAGTTATTTAAGGTCAGTTACACTGTACCTTTCTAAAATATTCTCCATTGTAGCATTGGATTGAGGATGAGCACAGCTGCTGCATATAAACTGGTAAGCACAGTGCCAAGCACATTACAAATTACAAGTAGATCTTACTCCATGAAACAGTGTTTGTCTTCAAGGTAAAATGCAGCATGAGGGCAGTAATTGACATTGGACGTATCATGAGGAACCACAAATTGGCTCTTAGCTTCAATGGAACTCAAGCTGTAGCAGGTATTATTTCACAATTTTAATTAAAATAAGTATCAGAGGTAAGATGTAAAGCTTCATAATTTTAATTAAAAGTGGTTAAATGTTTTTGCTTTTTTCACCAATTTACCTAAAGCAAACCATTTACATTTGTAAAACTCCAAAAATCAATAATTAGAAGATGCAATAACTGAATACTATGGTTTGTTTCATCTTTGTTTAGTGAATATTGCTTCTACATGAGGATGAGAATTCTTGAATATTGTGCTTTCAGAACTCATGTTCTGCATTCCATGGTTACTGAACACTTAGGATTAGTAGTGTTTAATGTAGATATGAATTTGGGTATGATGTGTTTAGAACACATGCAGAAGAATCCTGTCAGTCAAAATTTACTAAAAGCTTATTGTTTAGCAAAACTCTATCTTTGAGAACACAAAACATGACAATTCTGAAAAACTTGAAGAAATTTAGAAGAGTGACTTTCTAAGCGAATCAGAAGCACATGCCATCCATAGTTATTGCTAACAATTGATTTTTATAGATTTTTGTGTACCTGGCATGGGTTCTTTGGATTCTTTTTTTAAAATTATTTATTAGTTATAATCAGTTATACATGACAGTAGAAAATGCTTAAATTCATTGTATACAAATGGAGCATATGTAGGGTTCTTTTAGAGAAACAACCTTAAAGGATAGTATCATTTCAAGGGAAAAAGATAGTGGAAGATTTACAAATGGATTCCCTTGCTAAGCTGTAAAATGTCTTGTATATTGTGGCAGAGCTATGGATGATTTTATTTGTGATGTATAATTAAGCTTGTATCTTCTATAAGATATAGTAATTTCCATACTTAGTCCTGCTAACTGAACTCAGTAATGAAGAATATGCTGCTACAGAGTATTATCTTTGATACCAGCTGTTAGAGAATTCACTTAAAACATCCTATTTGTTATTGGTGTTAAAAATCATTTGGGGTCTGTCTTTTCACATCCTTTCATATTTCTAAGCCAGAATGACCTCTTAGAGCTGGCAGACTTCATACTCACTGTGTGAGAAAGTAATTTGTAATCTTTGTTCTGAGTTCACTTAAGATATGAGAAATACTTGTAATTTTGGAATTAAGCTGTTAGGATACAGTTCTTCAGTCATATTATCATTGAAATTTATTATTTTAACCTTTAATTAGGAGAGTCACTGTTCTTGGCTGTCTGTGGCCTGTTTCCATTGCTATTCTTTCATCATGTGATTTAAATGTTTCTAAATCTTACAAATTATTTCAAAAGAAGACATGGAATAACTTTGTAGTTCGGTACTGTCCATTCTGCATGAAATCCAGCCCTTTCAACAGTGGCATACAGAGAGCACATGTGCAGTAAACATTTATTTGAATTAATAAATTGTTTTAGGGCAGCTTGCAAAAGTAATGTTGTCAGTATTCAATCACTGAGCCTTCAGTACTGGTAGTTCAGCTAAACATTCAGACTTCATTTGAAGCCAGTAAACAGACAACTGTGCAATCCAGGGAGACCAATTTGTTAACTTTTCTATCCAATAGTAATTTACTTTTTTTTAAGAGAGAGAGGGGAGAGAGAGAAAGAGAGAGAGAGAGAGAGAGAATTTTTTTTAATATATTTTTTTTAGTTTTTGGTGGACACAATATCTTTATTTTATTTTTATGTGGTGTTCAGGATTGAACCCAGTGCCTCACGCATGCCAGGCAAGCACGTTACCACTTGAGCCACATCCCCAGCCAGTAATTTACTTCTACAATCATGTTTATGTAGAGTAAATGTCAAAAGAAAAGGTGTATTTGAAGCAGTTACATGAGTAAGTTTGCTACAGTGAAAGATTTTTGGTATGCTGATGGAAAAGGGACAATTTAAAATTTATATTATAAATTCAGGTTGCTCTTTTTAAAGACAGTTTTATTGAAGTCTAATTGACATCCAATAAACTTCGTGTTTAAAGTGTATGATTTAATCAGTTCTGACACATGTGCACACCCAAGAAACCATTATCACAATAAGGAGAATGAACAGATCCATCACCACCCCAAATTTCTTTGTTCTTCTATCCTCAAGGTCCTCTGTCCCTTTCTCCAGGCAACCACCAACCTACTGATCTACTATTACTGTAGGTTAATTTGCTTATTCTAGGGTTTTATGTAAATGGAATTATAAAACATGTGTTCTTTCTCTCTCTCTCTCTCTCTCTCTCTCTCTCTCTCTCTCTCTCTCTCTCTCTATCTCTCTGCTTCTCTCTGCTCTTTCCCTCAGTGTAATTATTTTGAGATTTGTCTCTGTTTCTGATTATATCAGTAGTTTGTTCCTTTAAGTGCTCAAAGTATTCTATTGCATGGATGTGCCTGTTCACCACTGACAGACATTTGGGTGTTTCCAGCATTTGGCTCTTAGAACTAAAACCCATCTGAACAACTGTATTACAGATCTTTGTGTGGACTTAGGCTTTCTTTTCTCTTTGTTAAATACCCAGAAGTGAAATGAGTAGATTATGTGCTAGGTGTATTTTTAATTTTTTAAACTGCCAAACTATATTCCAAGTTATTGTTTCCTTTTACATTCCTAACAGCAGTGAATGAGGAATCAGTTGCTCCAAGTCTCTATCTTAAATATTACAGTGGTAGTCTTTTTAAATTTTAGTCCTTTAAAAAATACATAGTATTACCTCAATGTGATTTTTAAATTTTTTTTAGTTGGATATATACACAATGCCTTTATTTTATTTATTTATATTTATACAGTTCTAAGGATTGAACCCAGTTACTTATATGTGCCAGGCAAGTGCTATGCCACTGAGTCACAACCCCAGCCTCTCATTGTGATTTTAATTTGCATTTTCCTATTGGCTGATTATGATGTTGAGCATATTTTCATGTGCTTATTTGCCATTCCTTGGTAAAGTATTAAATCTTGTATGTTATTATTTATTGAGGTATTTGTTTTTCTTATTAAGTTTTAAGAGTTCTTTATATATTCTAGATACAAATTCTTTATTAGATTTATGATATTTTGTCCCAGTCTGTCATGTTTTACATTCCACTAGCAGTGTCTCTCAAAGAACAGATGTTCTTAATTTTGATGAAATTCAATTTATGAATTGTTCTTTAATGCACTTTTGGTATCATATCTAACAACTCTTTGCCTAACCCCAAGTCACAGAAGTTAGCTCCTGTTTCCTTGAGGAGGTTTATTGTTTTCGGTTTTACACTTAGGTATATGACCCATTTTGAGTTAATTTCTGTATGTGGTGCAAGGCAGCAGTCAAAATTCATAAGTTTTTGTATATGGGTATTTAGTTCTAGCACCATTTGTTAAAAATGAACATTGTCTCTTTGCTGAATTGCCTTTGTACCATTGCCAAAAATCAGTTTTTTTGTGTACATGGGTCTATTTTGGCCTCTATTTTGTATCATGATCTACTTGTTTATCTTTATATTAGTACCACATTGTCTGAATTACTTTACCTTTGTAATAGTGTTTTATTCCAGATTTTTTCTTTTGCAACATTTTTTGGACTGCTCTGGGTCCTTTGTATATGCATTGGAAGTTTATAATCAGCTTACCTGTTCATACAAAACAGCCTGCTGGGATTCTGAGATATTGAATCTATGAATCAACTTGGAGAGAACTGACTTCTTAACATCATTGAGTCTTCCAACAAATGAACATGTTATTTCTTCCCATTTGTTTAGATTTTCTTTAATTTCTCACAGCAATCTTTTAAAGTAGAAGTTTTGCATATCCCTTTCAAATTTGTCTTAAATATTTGACATTTTTAGTGTTATTAAAGTATGTTTTAAAAATTCAATATAAAATTTTTTATTACTAACATAGAACAATAATTCAGTTTTGTATCTAGCTCTTGTATCATGCAGCTTCGCCAAACTCACCTTCTTGCACTAGCTTTTTTGGGGGCATATTTCATTGGATTTTTCTATATAGATAATCTCATCATTTATAAAATGATGAATGTCAAGTTTTTCTTGCCTTATTAATCTAAGCAGAATCTCTGATATATTGTTGGATAGAAATGATGGGAGTGGTCGTCCTTGTCTTGTTCCTTATATTAAGAGAAAAACATTCAATCTTTTTTAATTATGTGTGCTGTTAACTCTAGGGTTCCCCCCCCCTTGGATTCCTTTTATCAGAATGAGACTGTTCGTTCTATTCCTAAGGTTTTTATTGTTGTTGTTTTTGAACTAAGAATGGGTATTGGATTGTTATTATTTGTTTGCTAATATAATGATGTGCATTGTGTTTTGAATGGAAAACAAGCTTCACAATATTAGCATAAATCTCATTTAGTCATGAGGTATTATTCATTTTATATATTATTATAATTAATTCATTAAAATTTTGCTTGGGAATTGGATGTGTTGGCATACACTTATAATTCCAGGTACTCTGATGCAGGAGGGTCACAAGTTCAAGGATAGGCTGGGTAACTCAGTGAGATCCTGTATCAAAATAAAAAGGACTGAGGATGTGGCATTAGCCTAGCCACATTAGAGCATTAGCTTAGCATGTGTGAAGCTCAGGGTTCTATCCCTTTTCACAACCACCCACCCCCTCACAATTTTGTATAGGATTTTGCACCTGTGTTAATGAGGGGTATCCGAACCTCTTGTAATGTCATTGTCTGCCCTTGATAGCAGGTTAATGCTGGCCTCAGAATAAGTTAGGAAGTATTTCCTCCTATTTAGTTTTCTTATAGAATTTGTATAATTTTTTTCCCTATATATTTATTGGAATTTTCTAGTGAAGCTATCTGGATCTGAAAAAAAAAATTAAGAGAAGATTTTCAAGCTATAAATTTTCTTAAATATAAACCTGTGACTATTCAATTCAGATTTTGATTTTAGGTGAGTTTGGTGGTATCTTTCTAGAAAATTTGTTCTCTTCATTTAGGTTGATGGATTTATTGGCATATATCCTTTTCATGTCTCTACAAACTATGGTGATATCATCTTTTCTTTCCTGATTTTAGTAATATGTATATTCTCTCTTTTTTTTTTTTTTCTCATTAGCCCAACTGGAGGTTTCCAATTTTTTTCTGTCTTCTCAAAAAACCAGTGGTTGTTTTTGGGTTTTTTATTTTATTTTATTTTATTTTATTTTATTTTTTTTGGGGGGGTGGAATCAAGACAGGGCCTTACACATGGTAAGCACACACTGTACTATTGAGTGATACCCCAGCCCAAGAACCAGCATTTAATTAGTTTATTATTCTGTATTTTCTCTATTTTTGTTGTTTATTTATTCATCTTTCTGCTCTTTCTTCATTACTTCTCTTCCTCATTTGCTCTCTACATGTAATTTAATTATTTCTTTTGCCATATTTTAAAATTTTTATACATAAAATATGGTTCTTTGAAGATTATGATTTAAATTGTTCCCTCCCTGAGACATAACAATATTGAGGCACAGAGTAGTGTGTAGCTCAGTGGTAGAGTGCTTTCCTCACACATGTGAGGCACTAGGTTTGATCCTTAGCAGCACATAAAAATAAATAAATAAAGATTAAAAATAAATAAATATAGATTAAAAAAAAGAGGAACTAGGAGAAACTAATGTCTGAGGTACCTTACTTTGTTGACATCTGTGGAAACATTTCTGAGAACAAATCCTAAGTGTTACTTTTTTTGTCACTTTCTTTTACTTTTTTGCAGTGGCAGGGATTGAACTCAGGGATGCTCTGCCACTGAACTACATCCCCAGCCTTTTTTATTTTGGGGCAGGGTCTCAATTGCTGAAGTTGGCCTTGAACTTATGATTTTATTGCCTCTGTCTCCCAAGCAGCTGGGATTATAGGCTTGCACCTGTGTGCCCAGTTTTCCGCTGTTAATTTTATTTTATTTTTTTAGATGGACACAGTACCTTTAATTTATTTATTTTTATATGGTGCTGAGGATCTACATGAGAACATGACTCTCTGAGGACTGGAAGGTAAATATAATTTGTAATTTCAAAGTGGATTCCTGTAATTAGTGAAAATAGTAATTAAACCACATCTATTGAAAAGTGGCATAGCACATTTGAAAGGAACCCTCTTTTATGATTTTTAGCTCCAGAATATGATGTCAATTAGATACTGCCTTTGCCTTATTGAGAGATTTGCATCCCCATGGAACTTTATTTCTGGCAAGGGTGACACTGACGTAGCTCAGTGGTAGACTAGCTTTGTTTTCAACATGTAGTAATATAAATAAATAGGCCTAAAATGTTGACCCCATGCTTTATTTTCCAAGAAAATTCTGGCATAACTGGACAGGATATGTAACATTCCTTAACAAACTGTTATCTGCTGAAGAAATGCAGTTTCAAAATAATGTTTATAAGAGCAACTTAAGTGACCCTGAAGTGAAGAGTTTTGTGACCTTGCTATAGGCCAGATTCTGGAACTCAGAGAAATAAAGATAATTCTTAATAATCATAAAATCTGTGAGAGTTTATGCTTAAGAATTCAATTAGAAATGGTGAACATGAGCCTAATTAACCTAAAGTTGTCATGGCAGAGGATACTTGAGAGTTTGATGTTATCCTGCTGTCAGTCCATAGTCAAGAAGTGTACCTGGTCAGGACTCTTTGGGATCTTTTTTTAGGTCTTCAAAAAAACTGAAGTTCAAGAAAGTCATGCTATTATCTTTTCAGAGAGAACACACGTTCTTCTGTCACAGTGTCACCCTGTTCTTCCTTCACATCACTTCTAATAAACTCATTGCCTGCCACTCTTATTGATAAGTTTGGAAAGTTATGTCTTGATTGAAAAAAAAAAAGTTTGCATTTGAAGGGAGTGGTCTTCATTCTACCTCAATTTTTCAGAGTGTCCCAGCCCTGTATCACTAAAAGATCCTTGCCAGCTGAAGGGCTATCAGAGACTCCCTGGAGTGTCTTTACTTCATAGTTTATACTGCTCTCTAGAGGGAGAGACCCAGGAAATGATATTCACTAGATACTCCAAAAGAATTTAGACATGGTGGAGAGACCCAGGGAATGATATTCACTAGACACTCCAAAAGAATTTAGACATGGTGGCTCTTCAAACCTTTTGTTAAGCACTTATGAAACCCACAAGTAGGACAATGTAGGAGGTTAGAATGAGGACACATCACACAGGAAAATCTTAAAGGAGGAATTTCAAATCAGATGTTCCTACACATCCTGTCTGACAGGGTCACAGTGTGGGGGATTCTGTGGCAGGGCTGCACAACCTGGAACCCAGAACCATGGGGAATGTTAAGTGTTTTGTTTATGATACTCATGAGATAGATAATAGGGCATACAACAATCAATAATAAAAGTCCATGTTGCCTGAGATTGCAGGAAAATTCCCAGAATGGGATTAAGGATACGACCTGAGATGTATTTTAGTATCTTTGACAATACAAACAATAGTGTTTTTTTTTTTTTTAAGAAATTCACAGGGAAAAGATTGCAAATCAAGGTTCCTGAGAAAAGCTTAACAATTTATACTAAGCCCCTCATTCTAAAGCCACAACCTATGCAACATACATTCCCTTTACTAACAGAGCCTTCTTTTCCCTACACAGGAATTTATGATGAAAATAGGAAACACATAGTCAATACTAATAGCAAATGAGTTGAAATGCAGAGCCTGCTCTTTAATTAAAAATTATAAAGACATTAGAATTCATAATTTGATGAAGGATCAAAGAAACTCTTTAAAAATCAGTTAAATAGGTCATGTGAAAAAAGAAAATTACTTTGGAAAAACAGAATAATGTAAAATTTTATATAGGTATATTTTAGAGTCAGTTCAGAGGAGTAGGCTTTTAAGTAATAGGCTTTCACTGTTTTAAGTGTGTATTATTAGGACTTTAGTTTAGAAGCAAAAAAGCTTACCAATAATCATATGTGTGCTTTAAAGTTAAAAGTTAATAGGTCATGATACAGGTAGTCAAGTTGCATAGTCTAGTACTTAGTGATTGAAGTGAAAATGTAAAAGCTTAATCATGATTGGCAAAGGTTACAGGAACATATTTTAAACAATTTGTTCAATATCTTATGAAGTTAATATATGTCAGAAAAGATTGCAACTCTTGAAAATTATGTAAATGAAAAAAGTTTTGGGCTTTGATGCTATTTTAACCACATGAATAAATACCTTTAAAAAGGGTAAAAAAAATAAACACCCCTCTATGGGCATCAGATCCTTCTGAAGGCTGCTTGTAATTTGCAACCTGTTATCCTGTCTCCTCTTTTTTTGCTGAGACCACATATCCTTCAGTATCCAATGTCATTCATACTCAGGACCCCTGGATTCCTGCTAGGGATGGACCCTGGCAATAATAATTAAAATTTTCTTCATTTAAATTTGAGGTTGACTCTGTTGATGGGCTATATTGAATTATAGAAAAAAAATATATATATAGACATAATGCCTGTGATTTGTGCTAATATTCTCATAGTACCCCATACCAAAGAAAAAACAGACATCATAATTCTATTATTATGCTCAAGGCAAAATTGCAAATACTTTATTTTTTAATTCCTTATACTCTAGGTTCTGGAATACTGAGAGATCTAGAGACCTGGCACCATTCACCTCTTGTTTATTTTATTAAGCTAGAAACTTTAAAATTTTATTTTTGCCCCAGTTTTTGTAGGGGAGTAGGGACAGTGCTGCCTCAGGGAATTACTTATGAGTTGAAGTCTCAAGCTCTTTTCTCATAAGGCCAGAGAACAGAAATATTAAATAAAAATTTAAAGTAATTGTGATATTTAATTTTTATATAAATGCACTTCTGTCTGTACTAGATCTAAATATTGGGATGAAACTCTGTCATGAAATAATTTTATCCTGAGGCACTTAATGCAATTCACAGCAAAAAAATAAAAATAAAAGTAAATAAAATAAAAAGATTCCAAGGCTGTGGAGCAGTCCTCTAATATTGTAATATCAGTTACTTGAAAAGCCATCAGAGGAGAATTTGTGACCCTTCCCCAGGACTCTGTGTATGTTTCTATCAATTCATCAATCCATTCATCTGTGGTCCTGGGATGCTGTAGTGAATAATACCCATGGGTCTGATCTCCAGTATTTTTTTTTCTACTGGCAATTGAACTCAGGGGCACATTACCACTGAGACCACATTCACAGCCCCATTTCTATTTTATTTAAACACATAATCTCAGTGAGGTTCTTAGTGCCTCGCCATTGCTGAGGCTGGCTTTGAACTCACTGTCCTCTTGCCTCAGCCTCTCCAGTTGCTTGGATTATAGGCATGCACCCCTGCATGCGGTAGATCCCCAGTGTTTGAGAAATAAAGCAGCAGACAAAAACCTGTCTTTGTGTCCTTATTTGATTGTGATCTGGATGAAATTTACTATTACTCAAACAGTAGGCCTACTGAATTAGGCAGTCAGTGTAGATAGGTAAATTGAGTCAGGATGAATCTAGGAGGCCAATTTTGAGTGAATCTGGGAAGTTGGAGACTGTCCCCTGAGGGATATTATCTAGGAACTGCCCCACTTCAACCTGTTACCAAGGTAACCTGTCTCAGGAATTTCCCCTCCCTACAGGGAGCTATAAGATTGTAAATGTGTCCTTGTCTACTCCATCCTGCCATTCCCCCTTCAGCCCACCGGTTTTCTATTCCTTTTGTTTTTGGAGCCTGCTATTCATTGAATCCATTTCTCTGCTTCCAGGTTTCTGTGCTACACTGGAGCTGAAAAAAATATATATATGGGGAACACTAAGCATCTTGAAAGCCAGGAAATGGTAAGTGTGTGTTCTTATTTTGAGACTGGGTAGGGAGGCTGTTTGAAGCCAGTGGGATTTGCAATGATGGCTGGAAACTCCTCATAATTGTCACCAGAGTCTGGTGGCTAGAGGGTCTCTCTTGGCAGCTCAGGCTTCAGTTCTCTCTGACTAGTCTAGTGAAGCATAGATCTGTATTTGAGACCTCAAGTGTTTTGTTCCATAATTGAATGGTGTTTTCAGGGCCTTCATGAATTTCTATGTGGGCATCTGTGTGGCATTAGCTCAGCATGTCCATGTCCCTAGATTGTGTGGTGAAGTCTGGGATAATCATCAGAAGAGGACCCCAACTTCATCCATTGTGTTCCTGTGTGAGAGAAGCTGTGGTGTTTTTCAGGACCCCTGTTCTTATTCCTCCTGTTTATTGTTGTTGTTTATATGTTTGTTTATTTTGGACCAGAAATTATTCCCAGGGATGTTTATCTACTGACCCACATTCTCAACCTCTTTTTATATTTTTATGCAGAGATAGGGACTCACTGAGTTTCTTAGAACCTCACTAAGTTGCTCAAGCTGGTTTTGAACTCAACATCCTCATGCCTCCTGAGCTTTCTATATGCAGACTAAGAAGTATCTAAAATCCAGAATGGCTATCTGATAGTTTAGCTATTTATAGGTCTGAGATTAAATCTCAAATTTCCAGCTCTCTTTACATTCTCAAAGGCAGGGTTCCCTGCTCACCTTGATTGAGAAAAAAATAAAATAAAATAGATAGTAAAATGACCAGGCAGCGGCATAATGGACATCTTATTTAACCACACCTGGAGGATAATGGATAGATATGTTAATGAGCACCATTAAGGCCTATTCAAATTAAAAATCACTTGAGACTCACTTGTGGGAATACATCCAACCAAATTCTTTGTCCTTGGGGTGCAGCCAGTTGGAAGTCACTGGAAGAAGGATGGGTTACAGAAAGGACAATCAAGAACCCAGTTGGTAATAAGAATGCCTTTTTCAATACTTATGTAAAATAGATTTTTCCCCATGCTCTGCCAAAAACCAGAAATAAACTTTGAAGCTGACACCAAAAAGAAAAAAAAGGGGGGGGGGGTTCTTCTGCTTTCATGCCCTCTACCACATTGTGGGAGTTATATTTCTTCTTGCTAAAATAAATCCTATTATTTTACTATTACCTCCCCTGCGTGTCCATAGATTTGATTCTTCAAAACTTGTGAGACAAGATCCCAGAGAAAATTGGTTAAATGGGAAATTTGGTTTTATCTCAAAACTTCAGTTTCAACATAATTATTTTTTTCCCATGTTTTGTTTTAAAGGGATGCCTTATTTGTAACATTTTCTCTAAGAACTGGAGGGCAGTTTTAAAAGATTTTGATTTATCTTTATGAGCCTTTCACATAAGAAAAAAGCAGGGAAAATTAGATGACATTAAAAATAATGACTTTTTTTCTAAATAAAATAATGTAGTCCATGTGTCCCAGTTTCCAGGGTTCAAAATTGTGACATATGCAGTCAAGGAGAGAAATAAAATGTGTCCCCATGCTTCTGCCCTTTCAATGCTTTATTCACTCAAATTGCACTCTATAGGTTCTTACTCAAGAAAATAACAATCCTGCATGCTAGGCACTGCAATAAACAATCCATTCACAGCAAAAAAATAGGTTGATTAATTTACTGCTAACAATCCTAGATTAATTCTAAACACTGAAAAACTCACCTAATCAAGACAGGCTATTGACAGACATTTCCTCTGTGTGCTAAGTTTAAATGTCAGATCAAAAGTTTTAAGCCTTAGGCTTTTAGTCCAGCAGATGCACACTCACTCAGATGATGGTGACCAGGTCCAGAACCAAGGCAGGCTTCTCCTGGCTTAGAGTGGACAACAGGTTGAGGAGAGAACCTATGGAGAAGTTGTGGCTTTCACCAAAGTTCAGATGAAGTGGTAGAGTTTGAGAGATGAGAAATTCATGCAGAGGATCAGAAGAACAATGAGAAGTGATGGGATGTCAGGTCCTCTTCAGGCTCTTCAGCTTGAGTGCATGCTAGTTTCTGCTGGCTAAATCCCCACTCATTAGCTCTATTATTTATACTAAATTTGGGAGCTTTTAACCTCTCTTTCAATTCTTATTAGCTATCATGGGATTTCTCCATGACATCATTTATCCTGGGGTCAGAAACTTCTGGTCTTGTGGTCTCCACTCTGATTTTCTTGTCTTTCTCTCTTATCAGGCAAGTGTAGCCTGCCAGATATTTCACTCTGTTTATAAAGTTAAGGGGAAGTAACTTATTTTAGGCCATACTGGAGTATTCTGTGTGTGTGCCTGGTGCCACTGCATGTTTAAAACTGGAGTTTTTAAAATGGAGTTGTTTAAGCTCAGGGCTAAGGCCATCCTCACGGTCCCAATTAAAGACTTTTTAAAAATGTAATGGGACCTTAGTTGATGTTTTTCCCTCAATATATGTAAGACCACTTTATTAAAATGACCTGTAGAAGCATTCCAAACATTTCCAGGAAACATCTTTGTCCTAGTGTGGAGGAAAATAAAGATGGGACTGGACTTGATTTAAACTATAAGGAACTTTAATCATAAAGACTAGAGTACATAGTGAATCTGAACATAAAAAGCCATGTGAGAAACCTGGTACATTAAAAAAATAGTTATCAAGGGACTTTTATTTTACTTACTGATATGTGGATCTGAGGATGAACCCAGTGCCTCACCCATGCTAGGCAAGCATTCTTTTACTGAGCTGAAACTCCAGCCCTAATTTTGTACATTTTTAATAACCTGTTTTACATAGACATTAACCAGTAGCCTTAATACTTTTTCAATATCTGTTTGGATTGAATTAATAACCCAGAAATCAGTGAAGCAAAGAATCTAATTTTATCTCCAACTGTGGTTTCAGATATCACAGTGTCTGAGTTAAGATTCCCCTTTGAAGAACTTAACTGTGTGTTGTGTTCTCATTCCAATGTCCCATATTTGCCCAGTCCTTAGTTTTAGAACAGTCTGACATAAGGTGTCCACTGTTATCAATGTCTCTAACCCTATTTAGAAAATATCATTATCTGAGTCTTGTCTTCTAGAGATCAGTTTGAACTATAAGTGTGTAGCATCTAAGGGGAGTAGTTCAATGCTGTGAAGCTGGAAGAAATCTTTTGATATTTTTTTCATCTAAAAGGATGTTTTTTGGAGAGGTGCATACCAGGAATTAAACTCAGAGGCACTCCACGACATAGGCTCATCCCCAGCCCTATTTTACATTTTCTTTGGAAAGAGTTGCTTAGTGCATTACCATTGCTGAGGCTGCTTTGAACTCTCCATCCTCTGCCTCAAACTCCCAAGCCCCTGGGATTAGAGGCATTTCCCACCATGCCTGACTGGCATTTCATTTTTTTTATTAGATACTATGAATAAAGCTACAATAAAAATGGAATTGCTGTTATTTATTTGAGAAAAGTTTTCCAATTCATTTAGAAATATTATTACTAGATTGTATGGCACTTTTTAGCCAGATTTATCATTATTATTTTTATTTTTTAGGCACTATAGATTAACCCATGGGCACTTTTTCACTGTGCTATACACCAACCTGTACCCCTTTTTTGAGACAGCATCTCACCCATTTGTTTACAACCTTGCCAAATTGCTGAGACTGGTCTTGAATCTTGAGATTCTCCCTTCTTATACTCCTGAGCCACTGGAGCATGGGCATGTGCAGCCTTGCTTTGCTACCCAAAATTATTATTAGTGAATTATATGTCATTTTTATCTTGAGCTTTGGAAGAACCTTAACACTTTTTTCAAAAAATATATTTATTAATTTTTAAATTTTCACTAATATTTTTACATGTATATGTACACTGGCATAATTATAATATTTCAGAAATTGTACACCTTAGTTTGTTTGGCACTGGGAGATAAATCCAGGAGTTCTAACCACAGAGCCACATCCCCAGTCCTTTTTATGTTTTATTTTGAGACAATTTGGAGAAAACAGGAGCCACTTAAGTGAAACTAAAAATGTATCTAATGCCAAGAAAGCAATTTTTTCAATCTACAGCATTTACTTTATTTTGAATATACCTCCTCTTTTCACCTATTTTTTCTGGTTTCAACAGCATGGACAAACATATCTGTAGCCTTATGTTATCATATAACTACATATTATCAGGATCAGAAACACAGTATTTTATATAGGCTTTGCTACTGTTTGAGGAATATCATATATATTAAATAAACACTTTACATGAAAAATAATAGCAATTTATATTCTTTCTCTAATTCAAGAGAAATTGTTTCTTGTCCTCATCAATACTGTGTAATTTTTTTTTGGCATCAGATATTCACTTGCATTTTTATAATTTGTTAAGGTGTTAAGAGGTTTTAATTTTTGAACATTTCTCCTACCATAAGTGTCATTTTCTTTTTTATTAAATATTCTTAACTTTTATGTGAGCTCATAAGTTCTCCCACTTCTCTTTATACCTTTTCTTAAAATTATGTTATTATTTAGTTGTGGCTGGACATAATACCCTTATGTTATTTATTTATTGCTATGTGGTGTTGAGGATGGAACCAAGGGCCTCACATTTGCCAGGTGAGTAATCTGCTACTGATCCAAAACTTCAGCCCATCATTGTACTACTTAATAAAAAAAAGTTTATTTCTTAATGTTGCTCAATTTATAATTTTTTAACATATTTATGTAACTTTCTGAAAATAAATAACTGCTCTGTTTTGTGATTCTTGAGATTTAAACCAAAGTTGCCATTACACTCATCAACATCCCCAGGCATTTTTTAAAAGTCTTATATAGAGACAGGTTGTTGGCAAGTGGCCAAGCTAACCTTGAAATTTTAACCTTTCTGCCTTAGTCTTCTGAATAGATGACATTAGAGGAGAGTACTATGACATTTTAAATATAAATCACTTTTATTCATGCTGGGGATTTAATGCAGGGACAACTGACAAATGAATCACATTCCCAGGATTATTTTATATATTATCTAGTGACAGGGTCTCACTGAGCTTTTTAGTGACTCTTTTTATTGTGGCTGGCATTTAACTCACAATCCTCCTACCTCAGTCTTCAGAGTTTTGAATTGGAGGCATGTGCCACCACATCTATCATAATTCCTTGTCATAGTAACTTTTGACAGATATAGATGGGTTATTGAATCTAGGGGTGGTATACCCTTAAGTCACAGCCATATACCCAGGCCATTCAATATTTTATTTTGAGACAGAAACTTCCTCATGGTGGTCATGGCCTTCCTGTGTTGACAAGGCTTTCTTTGAAATTTTGGTTCTTCAGCCTCTACCTCCCAAGTCATTGAGATTATTTGTGTAATACCATCCACAGCTCTATTTTATTTTTATATTGAAGTATATAATACTTCTGAAAATGAGTTTCTTCTGGTATTAAGAAAGTGTATAATATAGTTTTCCCCAAAAATAATTTCTTGACCCAATGACTTTTTGGAAAGAATGTCATATTTCTATTTGTGCAAAGCACTTCAAACTTTCTCTAAATTTCAAGTTTCTTGTTGTTTGTTTTGTTTCATTTTCTTTTTCTTAATAAAGGTTCTCTGTTACTTACATCTATTTATTCATATTATTATAAGGTACGTAATTATTTCTATAAGTTCATATTGTACAACAATGTGTGTTAAAATTCATCTGTTGTTCAGTGATGTACTTCAAGTAAATATAATATGTAGCCTGAACATTTGGCAATACAAAATTCTAGATGTCAGTATTCACTATGACATATAAAAAATAAATAAAATAAATTTTTAAAAAAAGTTAAAAAAAATTAAAGTTCATTTCTTGCAATGTATACCTATTATTAAATGAGGCATATTTGGTACAGGTACATATATATTACTATTATATACAATTAATATTTTATTGCTACATCTCAAATTAATCATATCTCTTTCAATTTAATTTGTCTTCTGGAAACACCCATACATGACACTCTATGCAGATGTACATTTTTTTGTGGTGAGACAATTTTGCTTTTGCTTAGTATGTTCTGCCCTTTACTCTCCTTTTTATGAAATTGTCATTTCAAAATTATACATTTTCCTGAATTTTAGACCTTTTAACTATTGAAGTCTGTAGATTTTCTTTTTATCCTCAGCTTTAGGTGCTTCCCACTATATAAAGTTCTAATGTTCTGTAATTGACCTCTAATATTCTGTAAAATTTACCCCCAATTCTTAGCACTCTGGACTATTGATGTCTGAATGAAAAAATCTCAAAATTATTTATGCAAAAAGCAGGAAATGGATGGATCAGAATGTAAGACTGGTGGATGCTAAGTATGTAGGTGACATTGTTTTTTTTTAAGTATTGGTGGAGGGGCTGGGCTTAGCTCCAGATTTCTGACCTAGTACATAAGAGGCCCTGTGTTTGATCATCAGCACCACATAAAAATAAATAAATAAAATAAAGATATTGTGTCCAACTACAACTGAAAATAAACACATTAAAATTGTGGAATATATGGGGGTAGGAAGGAAAAGATAATGAAAAAAAAACTTGAGCAGCAGAAGGGTTCAGATGCAACAAGTCTACAATGGCATCATGAGGTTAGAGGGGTAGTGTTCTTGGAAGCAGAAATAAAATTTGGGAAGAAACAAAAAGGTAACTCTTGCACTATTCCCAAGTGAGAGAGCCAGTTGAGTGGGTTCTGTTTTTAACTCTTCCCATCTATAAGTGGAATTTACAATTCATGAGGTATGTCTCAGCAAGTAATAGAACACCATATCGAAGTACCTTTACACTTTTTCAAGGCTACAAGCTCTCTTTTACAATTGCAGTCACATTACATCTTTGTACTTTTAAATTATTCATTCATTCATTAAATTATTTTTTTCTTTATTTACTCACTTTTTCTTGTCATTGTTTTTATATTACTAGTGATTATATAATGGCATAAATATCCCGAATGTTAACTTCTCTAATATTGGTTTATGTGTTTAGGTATATACTTATTATTTGAACAATTTCCCCCTTGCCAAGCCTGATTAATATTAGATCTTAATCTTGTTTTATAAATACTTGATAAAAACACATTATTTTAAACAGCTTAAGGATCTATCTCCTGAGCATGATTCCAATCACAAACTAAAGTGGGCATCTGGGTCAATTAAAAGCTGTGTCAAATATTTTCTTTGTTCCTATTTACACCTTACAATAGGACTCCTCTCTCACTTGTATATGTTTGAGAACATACTAATTTTTGAATGTAGCATTTAATAAATATAGATGAGTTTTCATCAACAAACCCACTATTGTTTTTAAATTGTTTAAATCCTTGACACTGAAAGTTTCACTGATTACCCCCACATCTCTCTCTCTCTCTCTTTCATATTACAGATTGAACCCAGGAATGCTTTTCTTCTAAGAAACATCCTCAGCCCTTTATAAAATATTTTATATAGAAAAGGGGTTTTGTGGAGTTTCTTAGAGACTCACTAAGTTGCTGAGGACGGCTGGCTTTGAATTAGTGATCTTTCACCACAACCTCAGAAGACTCCAGAATTACAGGCATGCACAACTGCACACAGCTTTTGATACTCTCTTTAAAATAATCAGTCACAACTCTAATAATTGAAATTGCATTTACATCACTCTCTTCTAATGCAGTAATATATTACCATCTAAAATATTTTTTGAAACAAATTTATTAGATGACTACTATTTTATTCCCAGAATTTATTCTGTTACCTCTTTAGGATTGATAAATGGTCTTCTTCCTCTTCTTTCTTCTTCTTAGATATGTGTGGTCTCTTGTTATCAAATGGGTCTATGATAAGTGTGTTGAAAATTATGATTCTAAACCTATCAAGAATCCCAACATTTCCAAGAGTATTGAGAGCAGAAAAAGAACAATATTCATAACTAATGAATCACTTTCAGTGGAAGCATAGTACCAGTGTCCAAGGTGGAATGCAATCAAGATGCTTCAGTGGTAAGGTGGTGTCAGAACACCACCCTAGGGATTTGGGGACCTCCAAAGCCCCATGTCCATATTAGAATCTTTTATTCACCTTTTAAATACAGTTATTGCTGCTTGTATACAAAATAAAACACTATATATAAGAAAGGTGAATGAGAATTAAATCCTCTGGAGACACCAAGATTGATCTTTAATTCTAGCAGATAATTAGTAAAATAAGAAAGACCTTGCAATAGCCCCATCTTTCCCAACTACATGGAATAGAACATTTAGATGTACTGAACTGAAGTGACAAAAATGCATTTCATGGAGGTGGTATCAAAGAAATTTCAATGGCAGAATCCTGGAAATGTTAGATAAAAATATACACATACAGTTATACAGAGAAAAAGATAAATGATAAGCTCATAAATGCAAGGGTAAATTCAGTGTACATGAGTTGTATGTACAAGGTAGTGATAACAGCATGAGTTGTATGTACAAGGTAATGATAACACTTAAAAGATGAAGAAAGTAGTAATTGAGGTGATTCAGAACTCTATAATTGTGGGGAATAATAATAAAAATTTAATAAAAATAGATACTGTTATATCCCTTTGGGTATTCCTCTTTCCTCTGCTTTTCATCTGAATTTGATTCTCTCAAATAAGCTTAGGTGGGTAAAGTGCTTTCTGAATTTTTGTTTTCTTTTGTTTTCAGGATTTTGTAAGCTAAGTCTTGTAATGCCCAGTCCTGAACTCACTTTTGCTGCTTTTTTTACAACTTATTCTCATCTTCAGAGGCACAAACCCACTTCACTCATTTTGTTCAATGAACTGACTTTTTTATATCTTTGCACACAATGTTTGGAATAGTCAGTCTATAGGAGGGTTTTCCATATCATATAATATGGTTCTCAGACCCTGTGGGAATTGAGGGTAGTTCCCTGCTGTTTAACTATCATCTTCCCTGTGAGAAGGCTTATCTATCTACTGTAATCCACCAACTCAGAAGAGAAGTATTTGTGGTCACAAGCTAAAGAACACTAGAAGCTATAAGATTTGAGAAAATGCAAGGAATAATTTTCTCTTAGACTTTTATAGGAAGTATGGCTATTTCATCAATTTGATAAAAATTTATATACTCACAGTCATTAACACTGTGAAAGTCTTGTATTTAAATAATCCATAATTGTAAGTAATAATTTCTGGTTATTTCATTCCAATAAGTGACTTAATTTTCTTAGCCATATTAAAAATCAGAAATTACTGAAAATCAAATCTATGTATTCAAATTTTCATCATGATAATATGATCAGAATTAAGTAGGAATTAAGAGAACATTGAACAAAGTTGCTATAAAATATGATTGAAACTTCCCTGCCTTTTCTGAGTGTAAGAAGCAGGTTGATAAAGCAACATTAAATTTCTGAATAGTATGTAAGTTTATTTGTGATTCATTTTTCAGTACTAGTTTCCAGTGCTGAGGATATAGCTCAGTAGGTAGAGTGCTTGCCTTGCATGCATAAGGCCCTGGGTTCAATCCCTAGCGCGCGCACACACACACACACACACACACACACACACACACACACAGAGAGAGAGAGAGAGAGAGAGAGAGAGAGAGAGGGAGAGAAGACCTGTTTCTTTGTGATGTAACTTATTGGTATTCTTTGCTAAACCATTCTCTTCGTGTTAGATACTCACATGTTCTCTTTGCTTTTAGTTACTTCTAATAACTTCTGCCTTAACTTTTATTTTCTTATGAATCTTATAGGGATACATTTTATTATTTGGAACTAAAAAATGATTTTCACAAAAGGAGGTTTTCTACTGTTTTATATATATATATATATATATTCTACTGTTTTATATATAATATATATATATATATATATTGTGATCATTCTAGTTTTATATTTTGGTGATTGGCTGTTTTATTTTCAGCTTTTTAACTTACTCAGTTTAAACTTGGTCAATTTGTTGGCTAGTTTCCTATCATTTGTTTCATCAAGTGAATGTAGTTTGATTAATTTTATGGTCCCATTCTCTACTTATCTACCTCATTGATATTGGTTTCTTCAAAGTTTCCCATCAAAGTCTCTGATTGGTGGTGGGGATAATTAGAAACTAAACTCAGGGCTACTGGAGTACTGAGCCTCATACCCAGACCTTTTTTGTATTTGATACAGTGGCAGGGCTTCACAGATTTGCTTAGTGCCTTGCTGCTGAGGATAGCTTTGAAGTTGAAATCCTCCATCCTCAGTCTCCAGAGCTACTGGGATTCTAGGCTTAAGCCACCTTACCCAGCTAGATCCTGCACGTTTTAATTTGATGTCATTTTAAACTTGCAAATACAACTATGTTGCACTTACAGAAATATATTTCCATTCATTATGCAACTATTATTGTGGTAGCAATTTTTTTTGGGGGGGGTAATGTTTCTCTCTAATTATTCTGTTGTACTTACTAAATTAAATATATATATCATATTAATGTCATGTTATTGGCAGTGTTTTACAACATTTACTATTTTTGTAGTTATGTAGTAACTAAAAATGAATAAGCTCATATTTCTTCAATCTTCTATGACCATAATGTAGCTAGTTTCAGACATACTTTTTACTGTTTGTACTCAAACTTGTCATTTTATGATGAGTATGCCAATGACAAAATTTAGTTTCATTCAAAAAATCAATATTTAATTGTATTTATTCAGGTTATCATCACATCTGATAAGCCTATAAAGAAAATAGTAGTGTGACTACTTCATAGGTGATTGTGAGTTGTTTTAGTAATTAATATGTTACCACAATATGTCCATTAGAAACAGCTCATAATTTACTCAGTGTACATTCATTAAAATATGATATTTTGGGAGACCTTTAGCATGACAGCATGAAGATATTCATGAAAAGTTAGCCCAGCAGAACTAGTGAACAGAAAAAAAAATCCAACTATTTATAATTGCTGGTCCAGAAAAGTAGCTCAAGAAAATAGACAAGTAAAGGTACAAACAAAAGTATAAAAGGCAATAGAAATAAACATTTTCTAATTTCTTAATGGATATTAAAAGCAACATATAAAACTGCATATTTAGAATATATGTCCCTAGTTCCTCAAAAACCCTACACTCAAAACTAAAAACAAAAACAAAAAAACCTTTCACTATGTGGTAAGCATTCTTAGTATTCTTCTTTATATTGTTTGACACATATTTTGAGGTTTCTAAAGGAAAAACATGTAAAAAAATAGAGAGTATCTTCAGACTGAAGTGTTTAACATTTTTTTCATCACCCATACACATACATTTTGCTTGGTACAAAAATCCTTGTTTAATTCTACTAATTTGAACTTTTTTTCCATAGTGCAACCAAATATTTCAGAATGTGTATCTTCTAGTCTAGCATGTACTTAGTGCCACATTAGTTATTCACCAATGGAAATCAGTCCTCAAAAGGCACTGATTAATTAATTATTTATTTTTTAATTTTACTGTGAAATTGACTTAAGTAAATGTGTGGCTCTTTATTTTATTCTTCTTATTTTTGTTCTTCTTTGTACTAGGGATAAAATCTAGCAGTGCTTTATAATTGAGCAAAATCATCTCTGCCTACATTGCCCAGTTAGGTTTGTACTTTCATTAGTATCAGGAATTAAACCCAGAGGAACTTAACCACTGAGTTACTTGAAAAACTTTTTTTTTGGTTAAATTTCTGAGGTTGCTTTTAACCTTGAGAATTACCTGCTTTTTCCTTCTGAGCTACTGGTATTACAGAAGTTCACCATCGTAACGAGGAATCTTGTACTTATTTGGTTGGCCTCACCATCACAACTTATTAAATTATAGATGTACACTGTCATGCCTGGTGCTTGCTGAGCAAGTTTGAGGTACTGGGTTCAATTCTAAGCATCACATATACATAAGTAAATAAAAATTAAAAGTCCATCTACAACAAGATACTTACTTCACATTTATTTTTTATTTTATTACTAAATTAATATTTGTTAATAAAACTGGTTATTAAACCCATACTATTATAATTAAGCTTTATGAAACTGAATAATGAACTAAAAGTAATGTATATGTCCTGGTCTCAGGAGATTACAGTTCATCAGTTATTTACAATATATATCATGTTCCTTTGATTTGCAACTGTTAGTTATCTCCTTCAAATACAAATTAAAGTAGAGGCTAAAAAACTTTTAGGCCATATTTGTTTCACCTAAGTGCTAATTTTGTAATTTAAAGAACTATTAGATAATTAATTTTTAGTATATTTCAGATATTAGTCATTTTAAGGGTTTTGGTGATTGACCCCATTGACACTTTACCAATGAGTCACAGCCTGAGAATTTTCAATTTTAAGATATGGTTTCTCTGTGTTGCATAGGATCTCACTAAGTTGTTGAAGTTGGACTCCAACTTGCAATCCTCCGGACTCAAACTTCAACATTTCTGTGATTACAGTAGTGTTCCACTGCCCCCTAAAGTTATTAGATTTTAAGAGAGGACAATTGGAAATAGAATGACCTTGCTTAGTTTGCTTTGTATTTGTAATCCTCTGACCTCAGCCTCCAAAATTGCCAGTTTTACCAATGTATGATAAATTGTGTAATTTGCATCTTTGTGAATTACTCATATAACTTATGTGTAAATAACATGTCAGGAAACTTTATGCTCAGGATCTTATTTCTCAGGTTTCATTTTGTCTTTTAGTAAATGCCTTGTGACTCCTTTTTCATAAATCTGACTGTCCCTATGCATAGTTTCTTCTGTCTGAAAACATGGCTATGAATTATGGATGATTTTTGTTTGTTTTAATGCAGACTTGTTCCTTGCTATGTTAGAGTAAGACACATGACATATGCAAGAGCATAGATAAGAGAGACTGCCAACACTGAACTAGAGCAAAAGCAGGAGTGAGGAGGCTGAGGAGCCCAGAGAACTGAGGATTGTGTGAGACTGAGCACACTAATCAGCAGGGAGATCAAGTTTATATTCAACATAAAATAAATAGGCAATACAAGAAAGCATATATGTGAAGTATTAGAAGATACTAGTTAATCATGTGAAATTTTTACTCTTTCATAAAACAGCAACAACAATCAACAGAGTATTAGCAGAATGTTAATTAGAACATAATAAATGTTTACTTTTGCAATAAGAAATATATATAATACAGTTGAAAATTGGCATTAGATATCTTTTCAATAAGTGAAAATAGATATAGCGAGACACGCCTGTAATCCCAGGACTGAGGGCTGAGGCAGGAGGATTATAAATTAGAGGCCAGCCTAATACACTTAGAAAAACTCTCTGCCAAAAAAATCAAAAGGACTAGGGATGTAGTTCAGTGGTAAATGACCCCAGGGTGCCATCTGTGACCAAATATACAAAACAGAGAGAATGAGAGAAAGATAGAGAGTGACGGGCTAAGAGAGAGACAAAGAAAGACAGAAAGAAAGGGGGAGAGAGACAGAGAGAGACAGACAGACAGAGACAGAGACAACCAAGATTAAAAATATATATTTTACATGGGTTGTGGCAAAACAGTCAAACACCTGCCATGCTTGTGCAAAATCTTGGGTTTGATCTCCATTGGTGCATGCACACACACACAAAAATGAATATTAATTCATATAAGAATATTAAAAACTGATGACTTTACAATAGTGGTTGATGTATAGACATAGTTTTCTTATATACTTATTACAAATTATAAAGTAAAAATGAAAATTTTAAAAGTCACAGTATATTCACATAAATGTAAGTGGATCTCATAATGAAAACTCAGTGGTTTTTTTTTAACAGTAATAAGTTACAATTTTATTTCCCCATTTTACAGGCTTTAATTTTGGCTGCTTTATGAATTCCATAAATTATTTATCTTTTCATTCCTAGAAAGCACATGTGAACTTAAAATTAACTTTATAAATATTTTCAGGGTGTAATTCTTTATCATTTAGTATATTCACATGTTTACCATCCCCAGAATTTAGTTTCAGAAACTATTTTAGATGAAAAGAAAGTAGTGCCCACTAGGAGTTTTTCCTTTTTGTATTTTTCACATAGCTCTAGGTAATGACTTATATGTGTTTTGGATTCATGAATTTACTTGTGCAAAAAATTAAATATAATATTAATTGTAAATCACATTACAGTTTCTCTGTTTACTTTCAATTACCTAAAGGTTTCCATGTACACAGTCATTGTAACATTTAGTGCTCTCATGAATCATATTTGCTCAATATGGCTGGGATAATAACTCAGAGGTAGAGTGCTTTCCTAGCCTGTGTGAGGCCCAGAGTTCAATTTCTAGCAACTCGAGTATAATATTCCTGAGTAACAGTCTACTGTGAGGATTTACATGTTTCCATTTATCTTTTTACCTTGAATTGATTTTATATATTGGTTCTTATGAATAGTTCAGTTATAAATATTCCTATATGAATGACAGTCTCAATAATTTCCAGTTACTTTTGGTATATTTCAGAAATAAATGCTTCTTCATCTAGTACTTCTTTATTTTACCAAGAAACCATCAATGTAATTTTACTTTTGTATCAGAGAGGCATGGAATTTTCAATATTCTGCATATTTACATTTTTTCTTTTCCATATTGTTTTTTGTTTTAGGGTATTTTTGCAAATATTTATAATTTTTTTACATAATATAAAACAGTTGCTTTAGATAGACAAAAGGAACAAAAGAATAATGTCAAAAATAAACACATAGTTGTTCATTCAAAGGTATAACAAA
The DNA here is from genome assembly GCF_052094955.1 of Ictidomys tridecemlineatus. Classification (NCBI taxonomy): domain Eukaryota; kingdom Metazoa; phylum Chordata; class Mammalia; order Rodentia; family Sciuridae; genus Ictidomys; species Ictidomys tridecemlineatus. The sequence goes on from NW_027523570.1 coordinate 27,363, forward strand.
GACATATTAGAACTGTGGTAGCAGTTCTATGTACTCTGTACTATATACTATGTACTATGAAGTCATCTAGATTTTAGGAATTTTTATTGACTTAACAGCTTAAAAATTTGGGGGTCTCTGGGATGTATAACATTTTTTTTTCAATGGTTTAGTCCCTTATTGTTGGGTAATTATGAAGGGTGCATTTTGACACTGGAGTATGAGAGTCTAAAAGGTAATTATTTGGGCTCTGGGCTCAATCATCCTCTCAATAAGGATGAATGACTGCCCTCTAGCCAAGGCTAAAAACTTGGAAAAGATAGTTCTTAGCAAACAAAAAGGAAAACTTTATAATTATGTCTTCACTTTCATGGTGAGGTTATTTTTTGTACAGAAGTTTTTTCAAGTCCAATTTCTTATTTTTTATTTTTACTTTGGAAGCATAATGAAGACTCCACAGCTGAATCTGATTTATAAATATGTAATTGTTTTTTTTCTTAATTTTTTAGTTTTAATTCTTATATTCTAGAATTAAAACACATTTTTGTTAAATATTGTACATAATTTCATGTACAATCTAATAACATTACTTAAATCATAAACATGCATTTATTTCAATTTACATTAAAGAAGAGACTACTTATTCTCCATTTAATTTTTCTGACACAATTGTCAAAATTAAATTGACCAGAGATATGAAGTTTACTTATAGACTTTTAGTTTTCTTCTATTGTTGTGTTGTTCAATCTTATTTGTATATATACTCCCTGAATATTCAAATAATTATAATGATTAAGGTAATAAGATATGTCAATGTTAGTTAGATATAATATGTAATGACAGAACAATTTTACTTAATTTTATGAGACATTAACAAGAACAACTAGTAGAAAAAAATGAAGCACAACATTTTTAGAAAAAATAAACAACACTTTTTTTTTTTTTTTACCTTGGATTGAGTCAGAGGCACTTCACCACTAATCCACATCTCCATACCTTTTCATATTTATTTAGAGACAGAACCCCTCAAAGTTGCTTAGAGCCTCACTAAGTTGCTGATGCTAACTTTGAATTTATTATTTTTCTACCTCTACCTCTTGAGCCACTGGGATTTTAGATATGTGCCATCATGTTTTGTTAGTTTTTGTATTTTATAAAGATGAAATATTGTTAACTTTCATTATTGAAAATCATTCTCACAGAAGTGTTAATAATCAGAAAACTTTAGGATAAATGTGGCCTCTTTAGTTAATAGCTGGAACTGAATTTTTATCTGTATACCAGGGATTACTCTTGTGACAGAGGGGGGTTTACGTATCTCAGGTTTCTCTTAGAATTGATTTTTATTTAAATTATTTTTGGGTTTCTATTCATTTATATTTTTTTACTCTAACTCATATATGGATTTCTCTTGTTATATTTAAAATAATTTTTGCAATTAAATTTAAAATAGTGCTCTATCAATGCATATATATCATAATCATGGAATGCATTTCCCAATTATGTCTATTTGAAATCCTTTTGTATTGACACAAGTTCCATGTAGCTTTATGTTCTCATATAGAAAGGCACAGATAATAATCTCATCAGGGATTCTAGTGTATTCCGTGGTATCTTGTTTAAAAGTGCTGTGTTCTTCTACACTCTTTCATGGGTTTTTAAATTTTCATTTTTAGCAATTTTGGGACACAGATGATGTATTCTTTTTCTAAAATTTCCATAGAATATTTTAACGCCATGCCTGTGGGATGCATTGTAGCATTTTCATATTTCTCACATGGTAAGAAATTAAGAATATATTGTTGATAAATGATTTTTTTTTTAATTGAGACATCAGCCATTACTCAAAATTATTCCAAGTTCTTTTTAGAAGGCTCAGAAGTACACTCTTGAGTATATTATCCCCACTGGTGATGTACACAATATGGATACAGATCCTGCTCTTTTTGGTATGTCTCTGTCCGAACCCTAAGAGAGTAAGCAAATTTGCATGTAGTATGTGGTTTAGTGAAAATCTTTGGGTTTGGAGTCATGCATAGTTGATTCTGAATTCTACCTGGTAAGCTTAATAGCTGTGGATATACAAACACATTTTTCCCTTCAAACCATTATATAAGCTTCATGTATAAAATAGGGTTGAATGATATAGAGTGCTTGATATCAGCATTTCTTCCTTATTTTCTGCCTTTATAAAGTACGTATTGTGTTTTTCATCTTCACCTGTTAAAATGCAGAATCTAAATTACTAAGTCTATCTAATATTTATTTCTTTTTTTAATTGGAGTGGGGGTGGAGTACCAGGAATTGATGTCAGTGGCACTTGGGTACTGAGCCACATCACCAGCCCTATTTTGTATTTTATTATAGACAGGGTCTCCCTGATTTTTTAGTTTCTCAATATTGCTGAGGCTCAGTTTAAATATTTTTAAGAATTCTCCAGCCACAGTATTAACACTTGTATTGAGACACTTGTATTAAGTTCAGGCACCACTGTTATTTGCATTTTTTTAAAATTTATTGTGGCTCATAGGAACCAGTAAAGATGAAAGTGAATAGTATAGTACCTACACTCAGAAGATCTTGATTTCTTTTGATTTTACTTTTCAAATCCTATTGTGTCCAAAATAACAAGAATACATTAGTGGAGGAATTATCAAACCAGAGAATCAAGGTGCTGCTTTTGAGGATGATAGCTAACCCTCTGAAGTTCACCAGCCATCAGCTAACTTTTTCTACCAGAAAAACCCAGATAAGCCCAGCTTGAATTAATAAAGCAGCCCAATCATAATCTAATAAGCTCTAGAGTCAATTATAAATCATTCACCATTTATAATTGGAAACCAAGATTCTGTCACATACTTGGAGAAAATTCTGTGGAAAACAGCAGTTGCCTATTGGTAGTGTTTTCTATTTTCCCTAAGTAAAGTCTGGACCATTATTGAGGTGCTTTTAGCTTATGCAGACATGTATACATCAGATTGATGCAAAAACTGTCACAATACCTCATACAAACTGAGGAAAAAATATCAGCCTAGGTAGGCATTAGGTCAAAGGCTAAGTTACAAAATAAGATATTTGTCTTTAATATATTTAAGTTTTAGAGTCAAGGCTGTGAAAAGATATACCAAAATGAGACATCCAACTCTTGGAACTCTCTGTTTTGCTATCTGACATCTGAAATGAGAATGAATCTGTGTCCAGCATCAAATAGACAAAGAAATCATTATCTTATATACTTTGTCTTTTGGTCTTCCTTCTCTTTCTGAGGGCAGTGCCACTACTGATGTTTGGTTTTGTGAAAAAGCATTTATTATAAAGTGTATTCTCATATCTCTTGTATGGAATGCAGGGGTCCACACCCTTTGACTCCCCAAGGACAGGGAAGCCATATTCTCAAAATGGAATGTGATCATTATGAATTAATTTGTGCTAGAGCATTAAAATTGAGGGAGTTGTGAGGATAGAGTTCTAAATACATATTTATTCTTTATTAGTAATTTTATATTTGTCTCATAATAAGAATACTCTAGATATATTCAGTTTGTGATTAAAATAAATTTCAACTATGTCTATTTTATTTTATATACTAAAATAGTTAAATCTACACCTGTGCCTAACATATTATTTGTAGTTGGAGATTAGGGGAGTGCTTCCCAGTTCAGAGCTCTAACTGTCTTAGATCAAGAGACTTTAATTTAAAAAAAAATTATTGCCCATTATATAGTTTTCAGTAATTAACAGTATGTATGCATTTAATTCATACATTGATATTATCCTATATAAAAGGCTTAATGTAAATATCCTATTGCCAGGCTAGATTCCATAACTTTTGGATAAACTCTCCTTTTAAAAAAAGCTGCTGTCTGTACACAATTATAATCACTTTTAAAAAATGAAGTAAATGCACACAAGAACATGCATTTCTTGACTCATTCTGGCTTCCTTCATTCCTGGAGTTGATGCCATCTACTGTTATTAGATAGTAGGCTCAGTGGATTCAGACTAGGAGAGCAGCAGTTTCCAATCGGGTGCTCTTGGATGATAATTGTTTAATCCAACATATGGTAAGTACAAAAGCTATGACTTACACTATCTGATCGAGTTTTATTTTATGGAGCTTGTCATTCTTTCAGATTAATTTCTAGGCTTTTTTCACAGTGATCAGGAGACTGAGGTTCTGCTTCCACCTAGATAATAAAAAAATCTATTGGGAAAATGCAAGTCACCCTGAAAGCCAGGCAATAGTTACTGTGCAGTGTATTGAGACTGTATCTATACACAGTAAAGGGAGAAGCACTCTGAAATATTGTGTGGAGATTATCTGGAGAGTAGTTGGATGCCCTGCACCTGAAATAAATCTCCTGAAACAACGTTCGCTTAAGTCTTTTTTTTTTCTTTGACTATTGGTAATACTGCTACATGATAATGGGCATGCAGTCATTTCTTTTACTTACTCATTTTAACTCCTTGAATTTATATCCAGAATTAATTTAACCATGTTATAGGTTATTTCTGTTTTAAATAATTCAAGTTTACATTATTTTCACAAATGACTTTTTTAAACTTACATTTTCACCAACAGAGTGCAAGGGTTTTCTTTTTTTCCATATCCATAGTTTCTTGTCTCTTTGTTTGGTATTAGATTATTGACAAAACTATTCTTCTTTTTGGGGGGTAGGAACTCGGGATTTAACTCAGAGGCACATCCCCAACCCTATTTTGTATTTTATTTAGAGACAGAATTTAACTGAGTTGCTTAGTGCCTCATTTTTTCTGAGTCTGGGCATTGAACTTGAGGCCCTCCTGCCTCAACTTTCCAAGCTGCAGGGATTACAGGCATGTGCAACTGTGGCTGGTGACGAAAGCTACTCTACCACCTGTGTTCAGTATACAAGTGTCCATTATTTGACTTGTTTATCAAATATGTCAGGGAAGATTGTGGAGTCCAATTTGTCAAGTATCCACAGAGAGAGTGTGTGGAAATCTTTTCTGGGAATTAACAAATATATGTGCTTTAAACACCTTATCTGAACTACTGCTTGGGATTTTAGAAGCCCATTTAGATGCTTGCAAATCAATAATAAAAAAAAAATTTTGTGATCTAGGGGAGATTTGCATATGATCAGTAAGCTTTATTCCCAGAACTTGAACATATGGAATGGCTTTTTATTTGGGGTCCTCTGCCTAAGCCTCCTAATTTTCTTTCTCTAGAGTGTTTTCTTATATGTGAGGAAACTAGTTTCTTCCATTGAATGGAAGATGTTGAGATACATCAGTCAGTACAAAAATTTTTTTCTGCTGGGAAAAATTGGCTGTCATGGAATTTTTAGAGGGGCAAGCTGAAGACTGGAGCTCTTTGTGTGCTGAACACCCATAAATGCATAAACCAAGTTATTTGTGATTTAACTTCTCTGTCCCAATCCCAGGGTCTTAAGCCCATGGATGCCCTTGCAAGAACTATCATTTTTTTTTCTGTATTCTTAGTAGTTTTAATGTGAGCATCCTTCTTCAGCACAAGCAAAATTAAGATCTAAAGCACAGAAAACAGTTTAGAGGTAGGGTGTTATATATATGGTCCCAATCTTCCTCTTCTTGGGGTTTCACTAGCTGTTGGTAATTCTGTTCCTTTTACATAGCACATTGCCTAAGCCTGGACTAAAATCCCAGCCTACCCTAGCTTTTTTAAATCATCAAAGTGTAGACATTTTCCAAGTTGTAGAGTTTATATAAATCTTTCAACTCATTTTTTACTTTGCCTAAGAGGAACATAAAATATAATATTTCCATTTAATGTACTCATTAATGGAAAGTGAGTCAGGAGCTACTACTTATTTATATTCCCAACATTGCCCTCACTTAATGTATGCCTTTTATTATTGGGCTATTATTTTAATCCTGTGTTTTGCAGATTGTACACAAACTATTCCAGTGAATTCTTCTCCCAAGTCGATCTTTCTTCAGATTGGCCATGTCAACCATTCACATGTGATGTTGTTCTTGAGGTGTTTAGATTTATGTTGACCTTTCAATTTCTATTAAGTATACATAAAGTTTTACATACATATACATTCATCTATGGATTTTGTTTTTTATTATTTTAAAATAAGTTCTTCTTTAAATTCAGAATTTGGGGGTTGCTGGTTTCATATATAACATATAACATTCCAGATGAATTTTAGAATTTTTTCTCTGGTCGCTTCTCTCATTAAAAGTAAAATATGCTAATATTTTAATTAAGTGATATTGTAGATTTAGGGGAAATTTTACATCTTGGTAATGATAAGTTTTATCATGTACACAATGATGTGTATGATAAAGTCTTTTATCTTCTTTTGTATATCTTTGTTTTCTCAAACTACATATTTTTATACACGCATGAATGCAAAATAACACATGTACGACATAAAATTATGTGATGACTCACATATTTGTCAAACTAGATATGTTATGATGAAAATGGGTTTTGAAAATCATTTTTCTCACTGTATTCCCTTTGCCTTTCTAACCTTATTCTTGTTAAATCTTTCTCAGTGTACATTGCTTTTTCTCCATGTCCTGGATTTCAGCTGTTTGGGCCAATACAGCTATATCCTTATATGTTGTCATGGTTCAGATATGCAGTAATTTTAATAAGCATATGCTTCTGCTGTGGAATAGACATGTATTTCAATAGCCATTTCTTAAAAGAAATAACAATTTTTACTCTCTCTTTAGTTCTGAAAATTTTCTTGCTCCATGTTTTTATATATACTATTTAATTTTTGTGCCACAGATATGATTTTAATTGTCATTTTCAAATTTCTAAAGCTATTGAGCTATTTTATATTTATTGAACACTATGTTTCCTTTTCAAAGGTGGCTATTGAAGTCTTTTCCCTTCCTTTTATTGGCACGGAGAATTGAATTCAGAGGCACTTAACCTCTGAACAACATGCTAGATTTTTAAAAATATTTTCTTTTGATACATGGTCTCACTTGATTGCTTAGGCCCTTACTAAACTTCTGAGACTGTGTTTGGACTCACAATTCTCTTTCCTTTGTATCCTGAGCTGCTGGGAATATAAAAATCTGCCACCAATCATAGCTCTTACTTTCTCTATTTTGGAGTCTCTGTGTTTTTATTTACTATTTTAGTGCCCAGTTTTAAAATCAGGGATTCTTAACTACTGTGCAACATCCCCTAATATTTTTATTTTATTTTTTTAAGTTTTAGAAAGGGTCTCTAATTTGCTTATGGGCTTGGATGTGTTGCTATGGCTTGGGATACTCTTGTCCTAGCTTCTGTTACTCCTTTTTTATATGTGAGGCAATTAGTTTTTTCCCCAATTTGTTACTTCAGTTTGTACCCTTTAATGGTATCATATTATAAATATGATTTTCATTTAAGTATTTTCCTGGTTTGTTATAAAAATATCATTTAGGGGATGGGGATGTGGCTCAAGCCATAGTGCACTCACCTGGCATCTGTGGGGTGCTGGGTTTGATCCTCAGCACCACATCAAAAAAATAAAATAAAGATGTTGTGTCCTCTGAAAACTGAAAAATAAATATTAAAAAATTCTCTCTCTTTCTCTCTCTCTCTCTCTCTCTCTCTCTCTCTCTCAAAAATAAATAAATAAATGAAGGTATCATTTAACTTTGAAAATAAACAACCATATTTCTGTCTCTTAATGTTATTATTATTTTCATTCTTCATGATTAAAAAAAGGTGTGTCATACTACTCAGACACATTCACAGCCATTTCTAAAGTTTATTTTGAGTAAAGATCTCACTAAGATGATTAAGCTGATCTTAATTTTGCAATATTTCTTTCTTTTTCTTCCAAGTAGCTGGTATTACAGTCACCAACCATTAAGTACACTGTATAAATTTCTTTCTTGTAAAAACTTTGGCATATTTTATATTTTTCTTTTATATTAAGGTGTATTTTACCAGTGAATGATTTATTAAGTAATAACAGGAAATGATACAATGGCATCTTTTGTTATGTAGATACTCCATTGTTTAAGCAGATTTTTTGGAAAGTTTATTCTTTTTTTTTTCTCCTTCATGGTAGTTCTGTTTCTGTGTTATATCATTGTCTAAGTGGCCAGAGTCTTCTTAAGTATTCTGTTTTTAGTTCCACAGGGCTAATAACTCACCTCATCATGATATCTATATTGATTGCTATAATGTTAAATCCAATAGTCATATGTAGCACAATGTTTTCATTAATGATGGAATTTATGTACTCCAATGGCTAAATTATAACCTAGTTGTGTAGTGGTATATAGCATGTAGAATTATGTTAGTACCCTGCATCATTAGTAAAATAACAGAATCCCCTTATGGTGTGTTTCCTATAATGTATCAACATAATTAAATGAGGCATCATTATACATACCATACATTTTACAAGTATATAATATATAAATAATATAAAAATTTTACTTATAAAATTTACCAGAGCTCTTTTAATTTTACTTGTGTTCTCAATGCAACATTTGGAATTACTGATAATTTCTATGCTATATTCACTGTTAATATGTTCAAGTATTACTCCTTTGTTAGTATTTTCCCTATACTCTCTACCTATAAAAATTCCCTTTCTCAAAATATTGAGACTGATATTTAGTGAATGAATTCTTACTTTAATTTTGAATTAGTCATTTAATAGTGTAATTTCTAGTAGCCTAATTTTTTAGTCTCCCTTATGCTCTTCCCCACCAACTTTTATGAAATTAATTTGATTATATTTAAAAATGCAAATACTTGATCAGCATCACACTCTACCGATTAATGAATTATTACAAGAGGAACATACTATATGACTACTATTTCTATTAAGAAATAGAACATTAATGATGCTACAGAGAACAGCTTCATGTCCTCTTGCTTTCACTATACACTCCAGTCACCCTAGTGGTAACTTCAACTTTTTTGTTTCAACTAGTTATTTTAAAGTATTATTCTTTAAACAAACAAACAAACAAACAAAAAACAAGTGGGACCATTTATTTATTTTATTAATTGTACAAGAAATGAGTAAAATATGTATCTATTTGTGTAGGAAACAAAATCTTACACCAATTATGCCTGAAGCTTTTTTGGTGGAGCAAATATGAGGGTGATTCAGGAGTCATAAAAAAGAGGGGTAGCTCAAAATGTCAGGGATGGAGCATTAAGTGTTCAATTATGAGAGGTTACCTGAGTTTAAGGATTGGTGGGATGGTTTGAAGAAAAAGAAAAAAAAAAGATTAGGTATGAGTTACTGAAGACAATCTGAGGGAGCTCAGACAGAACAGGTTCAGAAGTAGAGGACCAGCAGTTTTAAGTTGGATGAGCAGTGCCTGGAGAGGGATAAATTCGAAGTCTTGAAAAAAAATGAGAGTGACATTTCTGGTAAAGCTCTAAGAGCAGGAAGCCAGGTGTGTGGAATAACTTGATTGATTACAGCATTATGGTTTTTAGGACTGTCCAAATATGAGGCCACTGGGGTAAGTATCTGGCTGCCAAAATATTCCCTGTCTTTTTCCCCATGGGATCAAACTCTTTTCTCATCTAATACACAGTTAGCAGTTTCTTCATCCTCCTTAGATTCATTCATTTAGTCAGTGGAAGATGGTGGCAGAAGCACTGTATTTTCATGATGAAAACAGCAGTGGCAGTAACCTGTTGGAAAATTCAGAATATTTTATTGTCCAAGAGTAGAACTGATGACTCATTGAGGTATACCTATGTAGGCAGTATAAAATCAATTTTCCACAAGGCTTGTAATTTCAGTCATTTTTTTTTGCCATTCTATTTCATGTTCTCCTTCCTGATTGATATGCAATAGTAAATTTGCTTTTTTTGTAAACTTGTCTAAATAGTCATGATTTATACTCCTTTTTGTAAATTTACATAATGGTTTAATATTTTCTCTTTAATTAAGTGAATTTAGAAATATTTTGACTGAAACATACTCTTTTGGTATGCCTTCTTTTCCTCACAAATATAAACCACTTTCATTCTGTCATCAACTTTTTGCTACATATGTACTTTGTAAGTATTTTCTCTCACTTTATATTTTAGCTTGGATACCTGAGTGTTCCTCATCTACAGTATTAAAAATTGGCCTTCACATACATAAATCCATGAAAATAAACAGGAAAGGGTCTTAAAAATTGAGTAATATAGGTCACTTATATAGTTTCTCTTTTCACAGTATTCAAATAAGTACCATGCACATTCATTGTAAGAGGATGACCAAGGACAGGCAGAAAGTATAAATAGAGTATTAGTTGGAATAATCCAAAGCTCCATGTAATTGAAAGGGTTTACAGGGTTTCAAGAAAAAAATAAGACTTCCACTCTGTACACAGCTCTGTCCTCTGCTCTGCATCTGGAGACAATGTATTATGTCATAATTTAATCTATCATAGTCAATTTTGTGCATAATTAACCTGTCTTGCTATGTTCTCATGGATAAATGTCCCCTCTCTTCCTTCATCCACTGTGCATGAAATTTTATTTTTTGTGATTCTGTCAAATACTCTGTGCAAGAATAAAAATAAGCTCAATGGAGGATCTAACATCTACGTTGCTATAATTCTCAGATTCTATGAGGCTTGAATGTTGTAACTTGTTATGACAGCACCATTCCCTCTTGCGCTCGCTCTCTCGCTCTCTCTCTCTCTCTCTCTCCCTCTCTCCCTCTCTCTCTCTCTCTCTCTGTGTGTGTGTGTGTGTGTGTGTGTGTGTATAGTCTCTATTTATTCTTTTGAAGGCTGTATTAGTACTATAAGAAGGGAAACATTTGTAACCACAGAAAAAATACTAATAGCCATTAAAAGCAGTAATGATTTTCTTCCAGAGTTTCTGAAGGAGTGTGTCTTTGCTAAAATTTGTTATTAATCCTCTATCCTGATAATAAAAACATCCATAACTATAAAAGAATGAGTTTCTATTATTTTAAGCTGTTATATTTGTGATTATTTCCTTTAGTAGCAATAGGAATCTAGGAATTTTTTGCAAGTTTAATTGACAATGTAACCAAACTGAATCCTCCTAAAGTGGTAGGTATCAAATATAAATACTGGTTTTCCAGGTTGTTTATATATATTTGCAAGTTTAATTGAAAGCTGCCTAGCATATTTTCAGAAACAGAATGAGCTTGGTAAGGCAAATTCTTCAGTATTTCATTTATTTATTTATTTAAAATCTTAGCTGCTGTTTACTGCAGATGTTACTCTATCTTTTATATAACTTCTCATTACTTATTCTTTATAAAATATTTTGTTCAAAAATACTTTTTAATATATTTTATTTTTGCAGTTTTCAAAAGTGTAGGGCTGATTGTGACAAACTTTCTGAAAATGTTTTTATTTTTAAAAATTGGAGGAATTCTTTATTGCTTCTCTCATCTACTTAATTGAGAACAGAAAATTTACAGGTTCATGTTTCTTTCACTTCTTTCACTGAGTGGATGTATTTGTTTCTCTTTGGTGGTTTTGTTTTGTTTTTTTGTTTGTTTGTTTTGTTTTGTTTTGTTTTGTTTCTGAATTGTAGATTTTTGAGATTCGAACCAACGTTTTTAATATGGTAAAAGTAAGGTATATACCAAGTAGCTTACTTGTGTCTCTTGCTATTTAATTTTGTTTTTTCCCAAAATGAGTTACAACAGAGCTAAAAAAGTAGATATTTTCAAGGTCACCATAAATGAAGTGTGTAAAAATAGAAAAAAATTAGACAAAATGGAATAGTCAACAAAACATATGCACTTGGGCTTCTGACTAATTTGGTAGATTTCTCGCTGAATGTTATCTAAAGTGTGCTGTCATTGTGTACATAAAAATTTGAGAGTGAAGACTTAAATTCAGAATGGTCACATAGAAGTGTTTTTCATCTCTAATGTGTGTTAGAGTTTTTACCAGGGGTATTAAAGAATCTCTATACTCCTTATTGGGTAGTGTTTAGTGACTTTGAAATCGTTTATGAATTCACTTTCCTGAAAACTTTAAAATGCTGAGAAAAAGTATCTTGTAAAACATAAAACAATCATTATAAAAGTTCTGTTGTTTAAATGGTATCTCAACCTATAAATAGTGATATTAAAAATCTATACTTAGAAATATGTGCACATAGCAAAGAAAATTTACCAAAAACTACATACCTATTAATATTGCAGCCAAAATGTCACTAATAACATTTTATAATTTCTCAGTATTATCTATTAAATTCTGTATGTGGTGCATTATTGTCAAAGTTTTACCACACTGCCTAAATTTTGTAATATATTAGAAATCTTCTCTCTTTTTTTTTTTTTTTGGTACCATTGATTGAACCTAGGTACACTTAAGCACTGAGACGAATCCTGTGCTCCCATGCCCTTTTTATATTTTTATTAGAGACAGTGTTTTGCTGAGTGACTTAGAGCCTTGCTAAGTAGCAGAGGCACTATTTGTCCTTATGATCGTACTGCATCATCCACCCAAGTCACTGGAAGTATAGGTGTGTACCACCATGGCTAACATATATTAGCAACATTAAGATTGACACTTGTTTCTCTTTGTTTTATAATAATCTATGGTTATTTTGTACAAAAATTATGCAATGTATTTTGGGATGTATAATGTGTACATAAACATTTATAGTACTTGCACAAAGTGTACGAGAAAATAAATAGTCTGTGGTAAGGTTTTTATTTTGTATTTAGTAAACTCATATAATATTGGCTCTAAGTAAATTGAAATGATAAGATGGGAGTTATAATTTTCTTAGCAACCAGTAAAAATATAATATAGTGTCATTGAAATACTAGGAAAGAATAAGCTGAGTGGAATAATTATTTGTTTAAAATTATTGATGGCCCCACTCATCCTAATTGTCCAAAATAAGAAATAACTCAAATATTCTTGAATGTTGAAATGAACAATTTGTAGTGCATCTATAAAATACAAAAGCAGTCACCAATAAAAAGGAACACTTTACTAATGCACACATGATTATTGACTCTTACAGCAGCTGTATTTAAATTATATTGCATTATGACAGGCAAAATAAAATTATAGTTTTTATAATACATTACAGTAACATCATTCTGGGGAAAACAAAGTTGCATGTAAAAGAAATTTTTTTTTGGGGGGAGCAATGATGTAAATACTTTGTGCTTAAAAGCAGTGAAGGTTTTTAACATTCTAATTTGTTAAAACTGTATAATGTATTTCTATGACATTCAAGATTTGTACATATGACCTCACTGAAAAATAAATATACAAGGAGGATGGCTGGCCTATGTTGTGAAATGGGTAGAAGCATAAAAAAATAAAAATGGCATACAATACACAGGTATTAAATCTGGGTAACTGGTAAAATATTTACTTTTTTAAGACGCATTTTACATTTATGTAATAAGACATTCCCATGCTAGTTATTAAGAACCTTTTTTCTCTTTGGGATAGTAGATGAAAAAACTTATTTAGACTTTACTGAGCAAGGCTGATACAAAATGTGTTTACTTTTGAGTAACTTCTGAATCTTTTCATAAATGCTTTATGTGGTTTTATATGTGCATCATACTTTAATGAAAATTTTAAAAGTTATGTTTCTGAAATAATTATGTTTCTCAGAATACTAGTAACAATTTATGATTTGGTATAAATCTCAAATTGGTTTTCTTTCTATTTAATATTTTATCATTCTCAAGCATTTATTCATGTTCTAACACTTGGACGTAACTTTATTTATTTATTTAATTCAGCAACCATTTGGTAAACATTATTTTTTATTCACTTTTTTCCACAGTACACAGGGTGGAAGTAAGTATCACCAAACACACACACACACACACACACACACACACACACACACACACCAGTGGATATATATATATATATATATATATATATATTCATTCATTCACTGGTAAAATATTCACTTTGTGAATATACTTTTTTTCCTTTGAAATGACACCATACTATGTTATGAATTCTGTCATTGAACTTGCAATCCAAAAGCATAAGTTACATTTATTGCTAGGATTATTGGCATGCAGCACAACACATGGCTTAACACATTTTTAAAATAATTTTCTCCAATTAAATTATTTGATAAAATGATGTGGTTCATAATCAAGGCACTTAAAACTGTGCCTGGTGTATTTTCAGTAATTTTTAACTGAGTTGAATTGGCAAAATGAATATCAATGATCCGTATATGCAAAGGATATCAATAATATAATACAGGCACTCTGGTTTGAATAATTGCCCAATAATAGTCCATATATTTACGGTTTATTTTCAAGGGTGTTTTATTTAGTGGAAACTTTGCAAAAATAAATCATATTTGAATTGTTTAGTTCATTGTACAGTATGTACTTGAAAAGAATTGTTGATACCTGGTGCTTCTGTTTGCCATGGGCTTCTGTCATAATGTGCTCACTCACCTCAAACATAAAGGAATAACACCAAGCATTTATCAACCATAATCTCCAGAACTTTGATTTAAAAATAAGATTTTTTATTTGTTAGTTGATTATCACAAGTATATTTCATAGCTAAAAAAAAAACCACAAAAACAAAAAATACTGAGAAATTGGGTGGCCAAAGTAATGAGCACATATCTTATATGTCTTTGCAACTCATTCATCAAAAGATGTTAATTTAAAGTAGTAGTTTTTTGTTTTTACTACACATGATAATTTATTTCATATCTTTCAAAGACACACATGCCTGGGTTTCTCTCCAGGGATATGGATTACATTGTTTTAATGCAATATTTATTTATTTTTATTTTTGGAAATTAAGGAGCCCTTTAGGTGACTGTACATTTTAGCCAGAACTAGGACCCATTGGTTTATAGTTGAAATCACATTAGCTCTGTGTGGTTTTCTCGTGTGTTGTGTAGAGTGGCCCACTTCAGCCTTGCATGTGGGGGTATATAGAGAATAGATTTGCCATGTTGAAAAAAAATCAAAGAATTTTATATATATATATATGTCTTCAGTTGTTTAGTCAAACTAGTTGTGGAGGAAATATTTTTTTCAGTATACCTATCTTGTTCTCTTGCTTTCATGGTAAGAAACTCTTTAATTAAAAATAATATCTAGGGTTATTCTAGGTTAAAAATTATAAGTAGACTATGAACACCAAAAAAAAGAATAAACTAAGTTGAAGATACATTATGCGTTATGCACATTTTTACTATTATTTCATGATGAAAAGTAAAAATGAATCATTTAGCTTTAATTTCAAAACATAGTCCAAATAGATTTACCCAAATTATTCCCTACTAAACACACACACACATACACACACACACACACACACACACACACACACACACACATACACACCCACATGCACACAAACTTGAATGTTCTAAAAAGTGTTTGAATAGGAAAAAATAGTAAAGGATATGAGGCTTAAAAAATTGTGCTTCTATAACATAGGTGTAATTCTTCAGTTTCTTAATTCTTAGAACAATTTTTTATGATTTTTTTTGTGCTGGGAATTACACCCAGGGTCTTTTGCATTCAATTGAACTATATCAAGAGCCCTAGAAAAGTTTCATGATTATTGTGACCTGGGGAAAATCTGAATTCTTGAGGCAGGCTGTTGTGATTCTAAGTAAGAAAAAAAGCATAAAATGCAAAAATATCTCCAGTTCCATATCCTTTCCTGTATCCCAGCAATTGTCCGTATTCTTTTATAACTGTCCTTATGAGGAGGCAGTATCTCTTTGCCAATATGTGAATTTAAAAATAGCTATTATATTACACCAAGTAGAAGAGAGAGAATATGCAAATGTACTGGTATTGTGCTTAGATCTAAAGTGTCTTGAATTCTTCCTGTTTTTGTCTTTGTAAACTTCATCATCTTAAAAAGAAGAAGCTCATATTAAGCTTATGAAGGAGAAGAGGTTATGTGGATGAGAATGAAAAGACCAGAGTGGACAGCCATCTCTCTTCCAGAAACAGGGTAACCATGTCAAGTAGCTGAGCTTACACTTGTAAAATATCTGCTGAAATCAGAATAGCCCAGATAAACCCAGTCCAAATTTGGCTTGCTCATTAACTGCTCATTTGAATCATGAATTAGTTGGCTGGTAGTTTGTGATACTTAACAGCTTTGTAATACTTAATAGCTTAAATACATTTAATAGAAACAGAAAGCCAGAATTTACACATGCTAATTTCAAGTTAACTGCATAGATTTAGGCTTGGAAGAAGCACTGAATTTATTTTTCTTGATTTAATGTTGAAAGTCCTATAAAATTATACTGAGTAATGCCAAAATTCATGTAGACATGAAAATGTTATTAGTACATTAACTCACAGCATACTCTGCAACAAATATAAACCAGACAACCATAGCTGGATTACTAGGATGAAGGTCCAATGAGAAAACAAACAAAAAAAAATTGATTTTTTTGTTCACAACTAAATTTCAGTTTCAAGGTTTTGACAGATATCAAGACATGAGAATACTTTTCCCTGGATTTTTATCATCCTTTGTTTTCTGTCTAATATATGAAAAGGCTACTGACCTTAACAGTTTTCAGTTTGGAAGAATGGCCTGCCTCAGGCAACTCTCACCTTATAGCACACTCCTGGGTCTAAAAATACCATTTCTTTTTCATTTGGTTTAAAGAAGAAATATTGTTAAGGAAGACACATTTCCTCACCTCTGATAAGAAAGAAGGGTTTTAGTCATTCAATTATCTGCAGTCCAGGGAATCACAGCATATCAGATATACACTTGTGATGTGACAGCCATTTGACACATGTGGCTAATGAGTTCTTGGAATGTGGTTGATCTTCATTGAGAAGTATTAGAAGTGGAAAGAAGTGTGAGATTTGAAAAAATTAATGAAAAATACATGAAGTTAGCAAACAATTTTCATTGTTTCTATATTGGAATGATAAAATTATGAATATTTGGGTTAAAATATAAAAAATTACTTGGAAATTATAATCATGATTTTATTATATAATGTAATGTTTAATTATTTTATAACTTAAATTATTATAAAGTACCAATTATTTGTAATAACCTATAGGTTCTAAGAATTTATAGGAATTTATTTATACATTCTTATAATTATTTATTTTTTTTGTTTTCCTTACAAACCCTAAAAGTTCAGTTACACGTATATTTATCATTTTATTTCTTCCAACTATGATGCTGTAGAAGATTGTCTACTTTTTATAAAATCTAGTTGCTTCAAAATTTCTGAACATGAGCTGGGCATGTTGTTGATTACCTGTAATGCTGGTGCATCAGGATACTAAAGAAAGTTAATCATAAGCTTAAGGACAGCCTCAAACACTTAGTGAGATTCTGGCAAAAAAAATAAATAAATAAATAAATTTTGAAAACAACTGGAGATGTTCCTCAGTAATGCATCCCTGGGGTCTATCTCTGGAACAAAAACAAACAAACAAAAAGCCTTATTTAGCCAGAGTATGAAGGTTATGAAATCCAAAAATGTAAAGTAATTCTCGCTCTATTATTTGCATTTGTGAATCAGTCATTGGTATTACTGTCATTGATAATTGATATAAAATTATATTCAACATTAAATACTTATGTCCCCTTTTATGGCCAGGTATTCTTGCACATAGAAAGCTCTGTCTGAGAAGGAGTATAATTAACATTTTGTTATTTTTGGGTCCTACAGCCTGAATTGAAATTATTCACCTTGCACTCAGAGGCATAGGGGTCCAAGCATGGTATTTTTTCTATTCAGGTAAAAATTATAAAATAAAAATCATTGAGGTGATAATTATTGAATCAGAGGGAAAAACAAAGAATAGAGGTAAGGCTTCAAAATCTGGGAAACAATTTATCTCTGTCTCAGGCAAATCTCTTGA
>NW_027523571.1:0-45135 GCF_052094955.1 Ictidomys tridecemlineatus
TCATGGAAAGGGGTTGCCAAGCTTCCAAAAAACTACGAGTTGCCTGAAATCTCAGCAAACATATTTTCACCCAATCTTGATGATTCCTTCAGGTAATGATCAGTACACCAAATCCACTTGGCTCACCAAATTTCGTTCTGCTAGGTTAAACCGTTCGTTTGCAATAACAATTTTAATTTTTAGTTTCTCTCTGTTTTCTCCCATAGGGATACATGTATTTGGAACTCTAAATCAAACACGGTTTGTGCTAGCTCTTTGAAACTTGACACAATAAAGCAGTTTCAAGTTCTATCTCTATGCATTGTTTGCTGTTCGTGTAGCCCTAAGCAGAGATTGGCGAAAATCACTTTCATGGAAAAGGGTTGCCAAGCTTCCAAAAAACTCCGAGTTCACTGAAATCTCAGCAAACATTTTCTGTACCAATCTTGTGATTCTCTCAGGTAATGATCAGTACACCAAAACCACTTGGCTCACCAAATTTCGTTCTTCTAGGTTAAACCGTTCGTTTGATGTAACCGTTTTCATTTTTAGGATTCACTCTGTTTTCTCCTATAGGAATACATGTATTTGGAACTCTAAATCAAACAGGGTTTGTGCTAGCTCTTTGAAACGTGACACAATAAAGCAGTTTCAAGTTCTATCTATATGCTTTGTTTGCTGTTGATGTAGCCCTAAGCAGAGACTGGCGAAAATCACTTTTATGGAAAGGGGTTGCCAAGCTTCCAAAAAACTACGAGTTGCCTGAAATGTCAGCGAACATTTTTTCACCCAATCTTGATGATTCTTTCAGGTAATGATCAGTACACCAAAACCACTTGACTCACCAAGTTTCGTTCTTCTAGGTTAAACCGTTTCGTTGGCAGTAACCGTTTTCATTTTTATGGTTTCACTCTGTTTTTTCCTATGGGGATACATGTATTTGGAACTCTAAATCAAACACGGTTTGTGCTAGCTCTTTGAAACTTGACACAATAAAGCAGTTTCCAGTCCTATCTCTATGCTTTGTTTGCTGTTGATGTAGCCCTAAGCAGAGACTGGCGAAAATCACTTTCATGGAAATGGGTTGCCAAGATTCCAAAAATCTACGAGTTGCCTGAAATCTCAGCAAACAATTTTTCACCCAATCTTGATGATTCTTTCAGGTAATGATCAGTACACCAAAACCACTTGGCTCACCAAATTTCGTCCTTCTAGGTTAAACCGTTCGTTTGCAGTAACCGTTTTCATTTTTAGGTTTCACTCTGTTTTCTCCTATAGGGATACATCTATTTGGAAGTCTAAATCAAACACGGTTTGTGCTAGCTCTTTGAAACTTGACAAAATAAAGCAGTTTCCAGTTCTATCTCTATGCTTTGTTTGCTGTTGATGTAGCCCTAAGCAGAGACTGGCGAAAATCACTTTCATGGAAAGCGGTTGCCAAGCTTCCAAAAAACTACGAGTTGCCTGAAATCTCAGCAAATACTTTTTCACCCAATCATGATGATTTTTTCAGGTAATGATCAGTACACCAAAACCACTTGGCACACCAAATTTCGTTCGTCTAGGTTAAACCGTTCGTTTGCAGTAACCGTTTTCATTTTTAGGTTTCCACTCTGTTTTCTCCTATAGGGATACCCGTATTTAGAACTCTAAATCAAACACGGTTTGTGCTAGCTCTTTGAAACTTGACACAATAAAGCAGTTTCCAGTTCTATCTCTATGCTTTGTTTGCTGCTGATGTAGCCCAAGCAGAGACTGGCGAAAATCACTTTCATGGAAAGGGTTTCCCAAGCTTCCAAAAACTACGAGTTGCTGAAATCTCAGCAAACCATTTTCTCACCCAATCTTGATGATTCTTTCAGGTAATGATCAGTACACCAAAACCACTTGGCTCACCAAATTTCGTTCTTCTAGATTAAATCGTTCGTTTGCAGTAACCGTTTTCATTTTTAGGTTTCACTCTGTTTTCTCCCATAGGGATACATGTGTTTGAAACTCTAAATCAAACACGGTTTGTGCTAGCTCTTTGAAACTTGACACAATAAAGCAGTTTCAAGTTGTATCTCTATGCTTTGTTTGCTGTTGATGTAGCCTAAGCAGAGACTGGCGAAAATTACTTTCATGGAAAGGGGTTGCCAAGCTTCCAAAAAACTACGAGTTGCTGAAATGTCAGCGAACATTTTTTCACCCAATCTCTGATGATTCTTTCAGGTAATGATCAGTACACCAAAACCACTTGACACACCAAGTTTCGTTCTTCTAGGTTAAACCGTTCGTTGGCAGTAAACGTTTTCATTTTTAGGTTTCACTCTGTTTTTTCCTATGGGGATACATGTATTTGGAAACTCTAAATCAAACACGGTTTGTGCTAGCTCTTGAAACTTGACACAATAAAGCAGTTTCCAGTCCTATCTCTATGCTTTGTTTGCTGTTGATGTAGCCCTAAGCAGAGACTGGCGAAAATCACTTTCATGGAAATGGGTTGCCAAGATTCCAAAAATCTACGAGTTGCCTGAAATCTCAGCAAACAATTTTTCACCCAATCTTGATGATTCTTTCAGGTAATGATCAGTACACCAAAACCACTTGGCTCACCAAATTTCGTCCTTCTAGGTTAAACCGTTCGTTTGCAGTAACCGTTTTCATTTTTAGGTTTCACTCTGTTTTCTCCTATAGGGATACATCTATTTGGAAGTCTAAATCAAACACGGTTTGTGCTAGCTCTTTGAAACTTGACAAAATAAAGCAGTTTCCAGTTCTATCTCTATGCTTTGTTTGCTGTTGATGTAGCCCTAAGCAGAGACTGGCGAAAATCACTTTCATGGAAAGCGGTTGCCAAGCTTCCAAAAACTACGAGTTGCCTGAAATCTCAGCAAATATTTTTTCACCCAATCATGATGATTTTTTCAGGTAATGATCAGTACACCAAAATCACTTGGCACACCAAATTTCGTTCGTCTAGGTTAAACCGTTCGTTTGCAGTAACCGTTTTCATTTTTAGGTTTCACTCTGTTTTCTCCTATAGGGATACCCGTATTTGGAACTCTAAATCAAACACGGTTTGTGCTAGCTCTTTGAAACTTGACACAATAAAGCAGTTTCCAGTTCTATCTCTATGCTTTGTTTGCTGCTGATGTAGCCCTAAGCAGAGACTGGCGAAAATCACTTTCATGGAAAGGGGTTTCCAGCTTCCAAAAAACTACGAGTTGCCTGAAATCTCAGCAAACATTTTCTCACCCAATCTTGATGATTCTTTCAGGTAATGATCAGTACACCAAAACCACTTGGCTCACCAAATTTCGTTCTTCTAGATTAAATTGTTCGTTGGCAGTAACCGTTTTCATTTTTAGGTTTCACTCTGTTTTCTCCCATAGGGATACATGTGTTTGAAACTCTAAATCAAACACGGTTTGTGCTAGCTCTTTGAAACTTGACACAATAAAGCAGTTTCAAGTTGTATCTCTATGCTTTGTTTGCTGTTGATGTAGCCCTAAGCAGAGACTGGCGAAAATTACTTTCATGGAAAGGGGTTGTCAAGCTTCAAAAAACTACGAGTTGCCTGAAATTTCAGAGAACATTTTTTCACCCAATCTTGATGATTCTTTCAGGTAATGATCAGTACACAAAACCATTTGGCTGACCAAGTTTCGTTCTTCTAGGTTAAACAGTACGTTTGCAGTAACCGTTTTCATTTTTAGGTTTCACTCTGTTTTCTCCCATAGGGATACATGTATTTGGAACTCTAAATCAAACACGGTTTGTGCTAGCTCTTTGAAACTTGACACAATAAAGCAGTTTCCAGTTCTATCTCTATGCTTTGTTTGCTGTTGATGTAGCCCTAAGCAGAGACTGGCGAAAATCACTTTTATGGAAAGGGGTTGCCAAGCTTCCAAAAAACTACGAGTTGCCTGAAATGTCAGCGAACATTTTTTCACCCAATCTTGATGATTCTTTCAGGTAATGATCAGTACACCAAAACCTCTTGGCTCAGCAAATTTCGTTCTTCTAGGTTAAACCGTTCGTTTGCAGTAACCGTTTTCATTTTTAGGTTTCACTCTGTTTTTCCAATGGGGATACATGTATTTGGAACTCTAAATCAAACACGGTTTTGTGCTAGCTCTTTGAACCTTGGCACAATAAAGCAGTTTCCAGTTCTATCTCTATGCTTTGTTTGCTGTTGATGTAGCCCTAAGCAGAGACTGGCGAAAATCACTTTCATGGAAAGCGGTGGCCAAACTTCCAAAAAACTACGAGTTGCCTGAAATCTCAGCAAATATTTTTTTCACCCAATCATGATGATTCTTTCAGGTAATGATCAGTACACCAAAAACACTTGGCTCACCAAATTTCGTACTCTAGGTTAAACGTTCGTTTGCAGTAACCGTTTTCCTTTTTAGGTTTCACTCTGTTTTCTCCTATAGGGATACATGTATTTGGAAGTCTAAATCAAACACGGTTTGTGCTAGCTCTTTGAAACTTGACACAATAAAGCAGTTTCCAGTTCTATTCTCTATGCTTTGTTTGCTGGTGATGTAGCCCTAAGCAGAGACTGGCGAAAATCACTCTCATGAAAGGGGTGCCAAGCTTCCAAAAAACTACGAGTTGCCTGAAATCTCAGCCAACATTTTTTCACCCAATCATGATGATTCTTTCAGGTAATGATCAGTACACCAAAACACTTGGCTAACCAAATTTCGTTCTTCAATGTTAAAACCGTTCTTTTGCAGTAACCGTTTTCATTTTTAGGTTTCACTCTGTTTCTCCCATAGGGATACATGTATTTGGAACTCTAAATCAAACATGGTTTGTGCTAGCTCTTTGAAACTTCACACAATAAAGCAGTTTCAAGTTCTATCTTTATGCTTTGTTTGCTGTTATGTAGCCTTAAGCAGAGACTGGCGAAAATCACTTTCATGGAAAGGGTTGCCAAGCTTCCAAAAAACTACGAGTTGCCTGAAATTTCAGCGAACATTTTTCACCCAATCTTGATGATTCTTTCAGGTAATGATCAGTGCACCAGAACCACTTGGGTCACCACGTTTCGTTCTTCTAGGTTAAACCGTTCGTTTGCAGTAACCGTTTTCATTTTTAGGTTTCACTCTGTTTTCTCCTATGGGATACATGTATTTTGGAACTCTAAATCAAACACGGTTTGTTCTAGCTTTTTGAAACTTGACACAATAAAGCAGTTTCCAGTTCTATCTCTATGCTTTGTTGCTGTTGATTTAGCCCTAAGCAGAGACTGGCGAAAATCACTTTCATGGAAAGGGGTTGCCAAGCTTCCAAAAAACTACGAGTTGCCTGAAATCTCCGCAAACATTTTTTCACCCAATCTTGATGATTCTTTCAGGTAATGATCAGTACACCAAAACCACTTGGCTCACCAAATTTCGTTCTTCTAGGTTAAACCGTTCGTTTGCAGTAACCGTTTTCATTTTTAGGTTTCACTCTGTTTTCTCCTATAGGGATACATGTATTTGGAACTCTAAATCAAACACGGTTTGTGCTAGCTCTTTGAAACTTGACACAATAAAGCAGTTTCCAGTTCTATCTCTATGGTTTGTTTGCTGTTGATGTAGCCCTAAGCAGAGACTGGTGAAAATCACTTTCATGGAAAGGTGTTGCCAAGATTCCAAAAATCTACGAGTTGCTGAATCTCAGCAAACTTTTTTTACAGCAATCTTGATGATTCTTTCAGGTAATGATCAGTACACCAAAACAACTTGGTTCACCAAATTTCGTTCTTCTAGGTTAAACCGTTCGTTTGCAGTAACCGTTTTCATTTTTAGGGTTCACTCTGTTTTCTCTTATAGGGATACATGTATTTGGAACTCTAAATCAAACACGGTTTGTGCTAGCTCTTTGAAACTTGACACAATAAAGCAGTTTCCAGTTCTATCTCTATGCTTTGTTTGCTGTTGATGTAGCCCTAAGCAGAGACTGGCGAAATCACTTTTATGGAAAGCGGTTGCCAAGCTTCCAAAAAACTACAAGTTGCCTGAAATCTCAGCAAACATTTTTTCACCCTATCTTGATGATTCTTTCAGTAATGATCAGTACACCAAAACCACTTGGCTCACCAAATTTCGTTCTTCTAGGTTAAACCGTTCATTGCAGTAAACGTTTTCATTTTTAGGTTTCACTCTGTTTTCTCCTATAGGGATACATGTATTTGGAACTCTACATCAAACACGGTTTGTGCTAGCTCTTTGAAACTTGACACAATAAAGCAGGTTCCAGTTCTATCTCTATGCTTTGTTTGCTGTTGATGTAGCCTTAAGCAGAGACTGGCGAAAATCACTTTCATGGAAAGGGGTTGCCAAGATTCCAAAAATCTACGAGTTGCCAGAAATCTCAGCAAATATTTTTTCACCCAATCTTGATGATTCTTTCAGGTAATGATCAGGACACCAAACCCACTTGGCTCACCAAATTTCGTTCTTCTAGGTTAAACCGTTCGTTTGCAGTAACCGTTTTCATTTTTAGGTTTCACTCTGTTTTCTCCTATACAAATACATGTATTTGGAACTCTAAATCAAACACGGATTGTGCTAGCTCTTTGAAACTTGACACAATAAAGCAGTTTCCAGTTCTATCTCTATGCTTTGTTTGCTGTTCATGTAGCCCTAAGCAAGGACTGGCTAAAATCACTTTCATGGACATGGGTTGCCAAGCTTCCAAAAAACTACGAGTTGCCTGAAATCTCAGCAACATTTTTTCACCCAATCATGATGATTCTTTCAGGTAATGATCAGTACACCAAAAACACTTGGCTCACCAAATTTCGTTCTTCTATGTTAAACCGTTCTTTTGCAGTAACCGTTTTAATTTTTAGGTTTCACTCTGTTTTCTCCTATAGGGATACATGTATTTGGAACACTAAATAAACACGGTTTGTGCTAGCTCTTTGAAACTTGACACAATAAAGCAGTTTCCAGTTCTATCTCTATGCTTTGTTTTCTGTTGTTGTAGCCCTAAGTAGAGACTGCGGAAAATCACTTTCATGGAAAGGGTTGCCAAGCTTCCAAAAAACTACGAGTTCCCTGAAATCTCAGCAAATATTTTCTCACCCAATCTTGATGATTCTTTCAGGTAATGATCAGTACACCAAAACCACTTGGCTGACCAAATTTCGTTCTTCTAGGTTAAACCGTTCGTTTGCAGTAACCGTTTTCATTTTTAGGTGTCACTCTGTTTTCTCCCATAGGGATACATGTATTTGGAACTCTAAATCAAACATGGTTTGTGCTAGCTCTTTGAAACTTCACACAATAAAGCAGTTTCAAGTTCTATCTTTATGCTTTGTTGCTGTTGATGTAGCGCTAAGCAGAGACTGGCGAAAATCACTTTCATGGAAAGGGGTTGCCAAGCTTCAAAAAAACTACGAGTTGCCTGAAATGTCAGCGAACATTTTTTCACCCAATCTTGATGATTCTTTCAGGTAATGATCAGTGCACCAGAACCACTTGGCTCACCAAATTTCGTTCTTCTAGGTTAAACCGTTCGTTTGCGTAAACCGTTTTCATTTTTAGGTTTCACTCTGTTTTCTCCTATGGGGATACATGTATTTGGAACTCTAAATCAAACCACGGTTTGTTCTAGCTTTTGAAACTTGACACAATAAAGCAGTTTCCAGTTCTATCTCTATGCTTTGTTTGCTGTTGATGTAGCCCTAAGCAGAGACTGGCGAAAATCACTTTCATGGAAAGGGTGCCAAGCTTCCAAAAAACTACGAGTTGCCTGAAATCTCAGCAAACATTTTTTCACCCAATCTTGATGATTCTTTCAGGTAATGATAGTACACCAAAACCACTTGGCTCACCAAATTTCGTTCTTCTAGGTTAAACCGTTCGTTTGCAGTAACCGTTTTCATTTTTAGGTTTCACTCTGTTTTCTCCTATAGAAATACATGCATTTGGAACTCTAAATCAAACACGGTTTGTGCTAGCTCTTGAAACTTGACACAATTAAGCAGTTTCCAGTTCTATCTCTATGCTTTGTTTGCTGTTGATGTAGCCTAAGCAGAGACTCGCGAAAATCACTTCATGGAAAGGGGTTGCCAAGCTTCCAGAAAACTACGAGTTGCCTGAAATCTCAGCAAACATTTTTTCACCCAATCATGATGATTCTTTCAGGTAATGATCAGTACACCAAAACCACTTGGCTCACCAAATTTCGTTCTTCTAGGTTAAACCATTCGTTTGCAGTGACCGTTTTCATTTTTAGGTTTCACTCTGTTTTCTCCTATAGGGATACATTGTATTTGGAACACTAAATCAAACACGGTTTGTGCTAGCTCTTTGAAACTTGACACAATAAAGCAGTTTCCAGTTCTATCTCTATGCTTTGTTGCTGTTGATGTAGCCCTAAGCAGAGACTGGCGAAATCATTTTCATGGAAAGGGGTTGCCAAGCTTCCAAAAAACTACGAGTTGCTTGAAATTTCAGCGAACATTTTTTCACCCAATCTTGATGATTCTTTCAGGTAATGATCAGTACACCAAACCACTTGGCTCACCAAGTTTCGTTCTTCTAGGTTAACCGTTCGTTTGCAGTAACCGTATTCATTTTTAGGTTTCACTCTGTTTTCTCCTATGGGGATACATGTATTCGGAACTCTAAATCAACACGGTTTGTGCTAGCTCTTTGAAACATGACACAATAAAGCAGTTTCCAGTTCTATCTCTATTCTTTGTTTGCTGTTGATGTAGCCCTAAGCAGAGACTGGCGAAAATCACTTTCATGGAAAGGGGTTGCCAAGCTTCCAAAAAACTACGAGTTGCCTGAAATCTCCGCAAACATTTTTCACCCAATCTTGATGATTCTTTCAGGTAATGATCAGTACACCAAAACCACTTGGCTCACCAATTTCGTTCTTCTAGGTTAAACCGTTCGTTTGCAGTAACGTTTGCATTTTAGGTTTCACTCTGTTTTCTTCTATAGGGATACATGCATTTGGAAATCTAAATCAAACACGGTTTGTGCTAGCTCTTTGAAACTTGACACAATAAAGCATTTTCAAGTTCTATCTCTATGGTTTCTTTGGTATTGATGTAACCCTAAGCAGAGACTGGCGAAAATCCCTTTCATGAAAGGGGTTGCCAAGCTTCAAAAAACTACGAGTTGCCTGAAATCTCAGCAAACATATTTCACCCAATCTTGATGATTCCTTCAGGTAATGATCAGTACACCAAATCACCTTGGCTCACCAAATTTCGTTCTGCTAGGTTAAACCGTTCGTTTGCAATAACAATTTTAATTTTTAGGTTTCTCTCTGTTTTCTCCCATAGGGATACATGTATTTGGAACTCTAAATCAAACACGGTTTTGTGCTAGCTCTTTGAAACTTGACACAATAAAGCAGTTTCAAGTTCTATCTCTATGCTTTGTTTGCTTTTGATGTAGCCCTAAGCAGATAATGGTGAAAATCACTTTCATGGAAAGGGTTGCCAACTTCCACAAAATTACGAGTTGCATGAAATCTCAGCAAACATTTTTTCACCCAATCTTGATTATTCTTTCAGGTAATGAATCAGTACACCAAACCTCTTGGCTCACCAAATTTCGTTCTTCTAGTTTAAACCGTTCATTTTCAGTAACCGTTTTCATTTTTAGGTTTCACTCTATTTTCTCCTATAGGGATACATGTATTTGGAACTCTAAATCAACACCGGTTTGTGCTAGCTCTTTGAAACTTGATCACAATAAAGCAGTTTCCAGTTGTATCTCTATGCTTTGTTTGCTGTTGATGTAGCCCTAAGCAGAGACTGGCGAAAATCACTTTCATGGAAAGCGGTTGCCAAGCTTCCAAAAACTACGGTTGCCTGAAATCTCAGCAAACATTTTTTCACAAATCTTGATGATTCTTTCAAGTAATAATCAGTACACCAAAACCACTTGGCTCACCAATTTCGTTCTTCTAGGTTAAACCGTTCGTTTGCAATTAACAATTTTAATTTTTAGGTTTTGTCTCTGTTTTCTCCATAGGGATACATGTATTTGGAACTCTAAATCAAACACGGTTTGTGCTAGCTCTTTGAAACTTGACACAATAAAGCAGTTTCAAGTTCTATCTCTATGCTTTGTTTGCTGTTGATGTAGCCCTAAGCAGAGACTGGCGAAAATCACTTTTATGGAAAGCGGTTGCCAAGCTTCCAAAAAACTACAAGTGCCTGAAATCTCAGCAAACATTTTTTCAACCCAATCTTGATGATTCTTTCAGGTAATGATCAGTACACGAAAACCACTTGGCTCACCAAATTTCGTTCTTCTAGGTTAAACCGTTCGTTTGCAGTAACCGTTTTCATTTTTAGGTTTCACTCTGTTTTCTCCCTATAGGGATACATGTATTTGGAACTCTACATCAAACACGGTTTGTGCTAGCTCTTTGAAACTTGACACAATAAAGCAGGTTCCAGTTCTATCTCTATGCTTTGTTTGCTGTTGATGTAGCCTTAAGCAGAGACTGGCGAAAATCACTTTCATGGAAAGGGTTGCCAAGATTCCAAAAATCTACGAGTTGCCAGAAATCTCAGCAAATATTTTTCACCCAATCTTGATGATTCTTTCAGGTAATGATCAGGACACCAAACCCACTTGGCTCACCAAATTTTGTTCTTCTAGGTTAAACGTTCGTTTGCAGTAACCGTTTTCATTTTTAGGTTTCACTCTGTTTTCTCCTATACAAATACATGTATTTGGAACTCTAAATCAAACACGGTTTGTGCTAGCTCTTTGAAACTTGACACAATAAAGCAGTTCCAGTTCTATCTCTATGCTTTGTTTGCTGTTCATGTAGCCCTAAACAGAGACTGGCGAAAATCACTTTCATGGACATGGGTTGCCAAGCTTCCAAAAAACTACGAGTTGCCTGAAATCTCAGCCAACATTTTTTCACCCAATCATGATGATTCTTTCAGGTAATGATCAGTACACCAAAACACTTGGCTCACCAAATTTTCGTTCTTCTATGTTAAACCGTTCTTTTGCAGTAACCGTTTTAATTTTTAGGTTTCACTCTGTTTTCTCCTATAGGGATACATGTATTTGGAACACTAAATAAAACACGGTTTGTGCTAGCTCTTTGAAACTTGACACAATAAAGCAGTTTCCAGTTCTATCTCTATGCTTTGTTTTCTGTTGTTGTAGCCCTAAGCAGAGACTTGCGAAAATCACTTTCATGGAAAGGGGTTGCCAAGCTTCCAAAAACTACGAGTTCCCTGAAATCTCAGCAAATATTTTCTCACCCAATCTTGATGATTCTTTCAGGTAATGATCAGTACACCAAAACCACTTGGCTGACCAAATTTCGTTCTTCTAGGTTAAACCGTTCGTTTGCAGTAACCGTTTTCATTTTTAGGTTTCACTCTGTTTTCTCCCATAGGGATACATGTATTTGGAACTCTAAATCAAACATGGTTTGTGCTAGCTCTTTGAAACTTCACACAATAAAGCAGTTTCAAGTTCTATCTTTATGCTTTGTTTGCTGTTGATGTAGCACTAAGCAGAGACTGGCGAAAATCACTTTCATGGAAAGGGGTTGCCAAGCTTCAAAAAAACTACGAGTTGCCTGAAATGTCAGCGAACATTTTTTCACCCAATCTTGATGATTCTTTCAGGTAATGATTCAGTGCACCAGAACCACTTGGCTCACCAAATTTCGTTCTTCTAGGTTAAAACGTTCGTTTGCAGTAACCGTTTCATTTTTAGGTTTCACTCTGTTTTCTCCTATGGGGATACATGTATTTGGAACTCTAAATCAAACACGGTTTGTTCTAGCTTTTTGAAACTTGACACAATAAAGCAGTTTCCAGTTCTATCTCTATGCTTTGTTTGCTGTTGATGTAGCCCTAAGCAGAGACTGGCGAAATCACTTTCATGGAAAGGGGTTGCCAAGCTTCCAAAAAACTACGAGTTGCCTGAAATCTCAGCAAACATTTTTTCACCCAATCTTGATGTATTCTTTCAGGTAATGATCAGTACACCAAAACCACTTGGCTCACCAAATTTCGTTCTTCTAGGTTAAACCGTTCGTTTGCAGTAACCGTTTTCATTTTTAGTTTTCACTCTGTTTTCTCCTATAGAAATACATGCATTTGGAACTCTAAATCAAACACGGTTTGTGCTAGCTCTTTGAAACTTGACACAATTAAGCAGTTTCCAGTTCTATCTCTATGCTTTGTTTGCTGTTGATGTAGCCCTAAGCAGAGACTGGCGAAAATCACTTTCATGGAAAGGGGTTGCCAAGCTTCCAGAAAACTACGAGTTGCCTGAAAATCTCAGCAAACATTTTTTCACCCAATCATGATGATTCTTTCAGGTAATGATCAGTACACCAAAACCACTTGGCTCACCAATTTCGTTCTTCTAGGTTAAACCATTCGTTTGCAGTGACCGTTTTCATTTTTAGGTTTCACTCTGTTTTCTCCTATAGGGATACATGTATTTGGAACACTAAATCAAACACGGTTTGTGCTAGCTCTTTGAAACTTGACACAATAAAGCAGTTTCCAGTTCTATCTCTATGGCTTTGTTTGCTGTTGATGTAGCCCTAAGCAGAGACTGGCGAAAATCATTTTCATGGAAAGGGGTTGCCAAGCTTCCAAAAAACTACGAGTTGCTTGAAATTTCAGCGAACATTTTTTCACCCAATCTTGATGATTCTTTCAGGTAATGATCAGTACACCAAAACCACCTTGGCTCACCAAGTTTCCGTTCTTCTAGGTTAAACCGTTCGTTTGCAGTAACCGTATTCATTTTTAGGTTTCACTCTGTTTTCTCCTATGGGGATACATGTATTCGGAACTCTAAATCAAACACGGCTTGTGCTAGCTCTTTGAAATTGACACAATAAAGCAGTTTCCAGTTCTATCTCTATGCTTTGTTTGCTGTTGATGTAAGCCCTAAGCAGAGACTGGCGAAAATCACTTTCATGGAAAGGGGTTGCCAAGCTTCCAAAAACTAGGAGTTGCCTGAAATCTCCGCAAACATTTTTCACCCAATCTTGATGATTCTTTCAGGTAATGATCAGTACACCAAAACCACTTGGCTCACCAAATTTCGTTCTTCTAGGTTAAACCGTTCGTTTGCAGTAACCGTTTGCATTTTTAGGTTTCACTCTGTTTTCTTCTATAGGGATACATGCATTTGGAAATCTAAATCCAACACGGTTTGTGCTAGCTCTTTGAAACTTGACACAATAAAGCATTTTCAAGTTCTATCTCTATGGTTTCTTTGGTATTTGATGTAACCCTAAGCAGAGACTGGCGGAAAATCCCTTTCATGGAAAGGGGTTGCCAAGCTTCAAAAAATACGAGTTGCTGAAATCTCAGCAAACATATTTTAACCCAATCTTGATGATTCCTTCAGGTAATGATCAGTACACCAAATCCACTTGGCTCACCAAATTTCGTTCTGCTAGGTTAAACCGTTCGTTTGCAATAACAATTTTAATTTTTAGGTTTCTCTCTGTTTTCTCCCATAGGGATACATGTATTTGGAACTCTAAATCAAACACGTTTGTGCTAGCTCTTTGAAACTTGACACAATAAAGCAGTTTCAAGTTCTATCTCTATGCTTTGTTTGCTTTTGATGTAGCCCTAAGCAGATAATGGTGAAAATCACTT
Source organism: Ictidomys tridecemlineatus (assembly GCF_052094955.1). Taxonomy (NCBI): domain Eukaryota; kingdom Metazoa; phylum Chordata; class Mammalia; order Rodentia; family Sciuridae; genus Ictidomys; species Ictidomys tridecemlineatus. The sequence goes on from NW_027523571.1 coordinate 13,604, forward strand.
TCATGGAAAGGGGTTGCCAAGCTTCCAAAAAATTACGAGTTGCATGAAATCTCAGCAAACATTTTTTCACCCAATCTTGATTATTCTTTCAGGTAATGATCAGTACACCAAAACCTCTTGGCTCACCAAATTTCGTTCTTCTAGTTTAAACCGTTCATTTGCAGTAACCGTTTTCATTTTTAGGTTTCACTCTATTTTCTCCTATAGGGATACATGTATTGGAACTCTAAATCAAACACGGTTTGTGCTAGCTTTTTGAAACTTGACACAATAAAGCAGTTTCCAGTTGTATCTCTATGCTTTGTTTGCTGTTGATGTAGCCCTAAGCAGAGACTGGCGAAAATCACTTTCATGGAAAGCGGTTGCCAAGCTTCCAAAAAACTACGGTTGCCTGAAATCTCAGCAAACATTTTTTCACAAAATCTTGATGATTCTTTCAAGTAATAATCAGTACACCAAAACCACTTGGGTCACCAAATTTCGTTCTTCTAGGTTAAACCGTTCGTTTGCAGTAACCGTTTTCATTTTTAGGTTTCACTCTGTTTTCTCCTATAGGGATACATGTATTAGGAACTCTAATCAAACACGGTTTGTGCTAGCTCTTTGAAACTTGACACAATAAGCAGTTTCCAGTTCTATCTCTATGCTTTGTTTGCTGTTCATGTAGCCCTAAGCAGAGACTGGCGAAAATCTCTTTCATGGACATGGGTTGCCAAGCTTCCAAAAAACTACGAGTTGCCAGAAATCTCAGCAAACATTATTTCACCCAATCATGATGATTCTTTCAGGTAATGATCATTACACCAAAACCACTTGGCTCACCAAATTTTGTTCTTCTAGGTTAAGCCGTTCTTTTGCAGTAACCGTTTTCATTTTAAGGTTTCACTCTGTTTTTTCCTATAGGAATACATGTATTTGTAACACTAATCAAACACGGTTTGTGCTAGCTCTTTGAACCTTGACACAATAAAGCAGTTTCCAGTTCTTTCTCTGTGCTTTGTTTGCTGTTGATGTAGCCATAAGCAGAGACTGGCGAAAATCACTTTCATGGAAGGGGTTGCCAAGCTTCCAAAAAACTACGAGTTGCCTGAAACGTCAGCGAACATTTTTTCACCCAATCTTGATGATCTTTCAGGTAATGATCAGTACACCAAAACCACTTGGCTCACCAAGTTTCGTTCTTCTAGGTTAAACCGTTCGTTTTCAGTAACCGTTTTCATTTTTAGGTTTCACTCTGTTTTCTCCTATAGGGATACATGTATTTGGAACTCTAAATCAAACACGGTTTGTGTTAGCTCTTTGAAATTTGACACAATAAAGCAGTTTCAAGTTCTATCTCTATGCTTTGTTTGCTGTTGATGCAGCCCTAAGCAGAGACTGGCGAAAATCACTTTCATGGAAAGGGGTTGCCAAGCTTCCAAAAAACTACGAGTTGCCTGAAATGTCAGCGAACATTTTTTCACCCAATCTTGATGATTCTTTCAGGTAATGATCAGTACACCAAAGCACTTGGCTCACCAAGTTTCGTTCTTCTAGGTTAAACCGTTCGTTGGCAGTAACCGATTTCATTTTTAGGTTTCACTCTGTTATTTCCTATGGGGATACATGTATTTGGAACTCTAAATCAAACACGGTTTGTGCTAGCTCTTTGAAACTTGACACAATAAAGCAGTTTCCAGTTCTATCTCTATGCTTTGTTTGCTGTTGATGTAGCCCTAAGCAGAGACTGGCGAAAATCACTTTCATGGAAAGGGTGCAAGATCCAAAAATCTACGAGTTGCCTGAAATTTCAGAGAACATTTTTTCAGCCAATCTTGATGATTCTTTCAGGTAATGATCAGTACACGAAAACCACTTGGCTCACCAAATTTCGTTCTTCTAGGTTAAACCGTTCATTTGTAGTAACCGTTTTTATTTTTAGGTTTTACTCTGTTTTCTCCTATAGGGATACATGTATTTGGAACTCTAAATCAAACACGGTTTATGCTAGCTCTTTGAAACTTGACACAATAAAGCAGGTTCCAGTTCTATCTCTATGCTTTGTTTGCTGTTGATGTAGCCTTAAGCAGAGACTGGCGAAAATCACTTTCATGGAAAGGGGGTTGCCAAGATTCCAAAAATCTACGAGTTGCCAGAAATCTCAGCAAATATTTTTTCACCCAATCTTGATGATTCTTTCCAGGTAATGATCAGGACACCAAACCCACTTGGCTCACCAAATTTCGTTCTTCTAGGTTAAACCGTTCATTTGCAGTAACCGTTTTCATTTTTAGGTTTCACTCTGTTTTCTCCTATACAAATACATGTATTTGGAACTCTAAATCAAACACGGTTTGTGCTAGCTCTTTGAAACTTGACACAATAAAGCAGTTTCCAGTTCTATCTCTATGCTTTGTTTGCTGTTCATGTAGCCCTAAGCAGAGACTGGCGAAAATCACTTTCATGGACATGGTTGCCAGCTCCAAAAAACTACGAGTTGCCTGAAATCTCAGCCAACATTTTTTCACCCATCATGATGATTCTTTCAGGTAATGATCAGTACACCAAAAACACTTGGCTCACCAAATTTCGTTCTTCTATGTTAAACCGTTCTTTTGCAGTAACCGTTTTAATTTTTAGGTTTCACTCTGTTTTCTCCTATAGGGATACATGTATTTGGAACACTAAATAAAACACGGTTTGTGCTAGCTCTTTGAAACTTGACACAATAAAGCAGTTTCCAGTTCTATCTCTATGCTTTGTTTTCTGTTGTTGTAGCCCTAAGCAGAGACTTGCGAAAATCACTTTCATGGAAAGGGGTTGCCAAGCTTCCAAAAAACTACGAGTTCCCTGAAATCTCAGCAAATATTTTCTCACCCAATCTTGATGATTCTTTCAGGTAATGATCAGTACACCAAAACCACTTGGCTGACCAAATTTCGTTCTTCTAGGTTAAACCGTTCGTTTGCAGTAACCGTTTTCATTTTTAGGTTTCACTCTGTTTTCTCCCATAGGGATACATGTATTTGGAACTCTAAATCAAACATGGTTTGTGCTAGCTCTTTGAAACTTCACACAATAAAGCAGTTTCAAGTTCTATCTTTATGCTTTGTTTGCTGTTGATGTAGCGCTAAGCAGAGACTGGCGAAAATCACTTTCATGGAAAGGGGTTGCCAAGCTTCAAAAAAACTACGAGTTGCCTGAATGTCAGCGAACATTTTTTCACCCAATCTTGATGATTCTTTCAGGTAATGATCAGTGCACCAGAACCACTTGGCTCACCAAATTTCGTTCTTTCTAGGTTAAACCGTTCGTTTGCAGTAACCGTTTTCATTTTAGGTTTCACTCTGTTTTCTCCTATGGGGATACATGTATTGGAACTCTAAATCAACACGGTTTGTTCTAGCTTTTTGAAACTTGACACATAAAGCAGTTTCCAGTTCTATCTCTATGTTTTGTTTGCTGTTGATGTAGTCCTAAGCAGAGACTGGCGAAAATCACTTTCATGGAAAGGGGTTGCCAAGCTTCCAAAAAACTACGAGTTGCCTGAAATATCAGCAAACATTTTTTCACCCAATCTTGATGATTCTTTCAGGTAATGATCAGTACACCAAAACCACTTGGCTCACCAAATTTCGTTCTTCTAGGTTAAACCGTTCGTTTGCAGTAACCGTTTTCATTTTTAGGTTTCACTCTGTTTTCTCCTATAGAAATACATGCATTTGGAACTCTAAATCAAACACGGTTTGTGCTAGCTCTTTGGAAACTTGACACAATTAAGCAGTTTCCAGTTCTATCTCTATGCTTTGTTTGCTGTTGATGTAGCCCTAAGCAGAGACTGGCGAAAATCACTTTCATGGAAAGGGGTTGCCAAGCTTCCAGAAAACTACGAGTTGCCTGAAATCTCAGCAAACATTTTTTCACCCAATCATGATGATTCTTTCAGGTAATGATCAGTACACCAAACCACTTGGCTCACCAAATTTCGTTCTTCTAGGTTAAACCATTCGTTTGCAGTGACGTTTTCATTTTTAGGTTTCACTCTGTTTTCTCCTATAGGGATACATGTATTTGGAACACTAAATCAAACACGGTTTGTGCTAGCTCTTTGAAACTTGACACAATAAAGCAGTTTCCAGTTCTATCTCTATGCTTTGTTTGCTGTTGATGTAGCCCTAAGCAGAGACTGGCGAAAATCATTTTCATGGAAAGGGGTTGCCAAGCTTCCAAAAAACTACGAGTTGCTTGAAATTTCAGCGAACATTTTTTCACCCAATCTTGATGATTCTTTCAGGTAATGATCAGTACACCAAAACCACTTGGCTCACCAAGTTTCGTTCTTCTAGGTTAAACCGTTCGTTTGCAGTAACGTATTCATTTTAGGTTTCACTCTGTTTTCTCCTATGGGGATACATGTATTCGGAACTCTAAATCAAACACGGCTTGTGCTAGCTCTTTGAACTTGACACATAAAGCAGTTTCCAGTTCTATCTCTATGCTTGTTTGCTGTTGATGTAGCCCTAAGCAGAGACTGGCGAAAATCACTTTCATGGAAAGGGTTGCCAAGCTTCCAAAAAACTACGAGTTGCCTGAAATCTCCGCAAACATTTTTTCACCCAATCTTGATGATTCTTTCAGGTAATGATCAGTACACCAAAACCACTTGGCTCACCAAATTTCGTTCTTCTAGGTTAAACCGTTCGTTTGCAGTAACCGTTTGCATTTAGGTTTCACTCTGTTTTCTTCTATAGGGATACATGCATTTGGAAATCTAAATCAAACACGGTTTGTGCTAGCTCTTTGAAACTTGACACAATAAAGCATTTTCAAGTTCTATCTCTATGGTTTCTTTGGTATTGATGTAACCCTAAGCAGAGACTGGCGAAAATCCCTTTCATGGAAAGGGGTTGCCAAGCTTCCAAAAAACTACGAGTTGCCTGAATCTCCGCAAACATTTTTTCACCCAATCTTGATGATTCTTTCAGGTAATGATCAGTACACCAAAACCACTTGGCTCACCAAATTCGTTCTTCTAGGTTAAACCGTTCGTTTGCAGTAACCGTTTGCATTTTTAAGGTTTCACTCTGTTTTCTTCTATAGGGATACATGCATTTGGAAATCTAAATCAAACACGTTTGTGCTAGCTCTTTGAAACTTGACACAATAAAGCATTTTCAAGTTCTATCTCTATGGTTTCTTTGGTATTGATGTAACCCTAAGCAGAGACTGGCGAAAATCCCTTTCATGGAAAGGGGTTGCCAAGCTTCCAAAAAAATACGAGTTGCCTGAAATCTCAGCAAACATATTTTCACCCAATCTTGATGATTCCTTCAGGTAATGATCAGTACACCAAATCCACTTGGCTCACCAAATTTCGTTCTGCTAGGTTAAACCGTTCGTTTGCAATAACAATTTTAATTTTTAGGTTTCTCTCTGTTTTCTCCCATAGGGATACATGTATTTGGAACTCTAAATGAAACACGGTTTGTGCTAGCTCTTTGAAACTTGACACAATAAAGCAGTTTCAAGTTCTATCTCTATGCTTTGTTTGCTTTTGATGTAGCCCTAAGCAGATAATGGTGAAAATCACTTTCATGGAAAGGGGTTGCCAAGCTTCCAAAAAATTACGAGTTGCATGAAATCTCAGCAAACATTTTTTCACCCAATCTTGATTATTCTTTCAGGTAATGATCAGTACACCAAAACCTCTTGGCTCACCAAATTTCGTTCTTCTAGTTTAAACCGTTCATTTGCAGTAACCGTTTTCATTTTTAGGTTTCACTCTATTTTCTCCTATAGGGATACATGTATTTGGAACTCTAAATCAAACACGGTTTGTGCTAGCTCTTTGAAACTTGACACAATAAAGCAGTTTCCAGTTGTATCTCTATGCTTTGTTTGCTGTTGATGTAGCCCTAAGCAGAGACTGGCGAAAATCACTTTCATGGAAAGCGGTTGCCAAGCTTCCAAAAAACTACGGTTGCCTGAAATCTCAGCAAACATTTTTTCACAAAATCTTGATGATTCTTTCAAGTAATAATCAGTACACCAAAACCACTTGGCTCACCAAATTTCGTTCTTCTAGGTTAAACCGTTCGTTTGCAGTAACCGTTTTCATTTTTAGGTTTCACTCTGTTATTTCCTATGGGGATACATGTATTTGGAACTCTAAATCAAACACGGTTTGTGCTAGCTCTTTGAAACTTGACACAATAAAGCAGTTTCCAGTTCTATCTCTATGCTTTGTTTGCTGTTCATGTAGCCCTAAGCAGAGACTGGCGAAAATCTCTTTCATGGACATGGGTTGCCAAGCTTCCAAAAAACTACGAGTTGCCAGAAATCTCAGCAAACATTATTTCACCCAATCATGATGATTCTTTCAGGTAATGATCATTACACCAAAAAACTTGGCTCACCAAATTTTGTTCTTCTAGGTTAAGCCGTTCTTTTGCAGTAACCGTTTTCATTTTAAGGTTTCACTCTGTTTTTTCCTATAGGAATACATGTATTTGTAACACTAAATCAAACACGGTTTGTGCTAGCTCTTTGAACCTTGACACAATAAAGCAGTTTCCAGTTCTTTCTCTGTGCTTTGTTTGCTGTTGATGTAGCCCTAAGCAGAGACTGGCGAAAATCACTTTCATGGAAAGGGGTTGCCAAGCTTCCAAAAAACTACGAGTTGCCTGAAACGTCAGCGAACATTTTTTCACCCAATCTTGATGATTCTTTCAGGTAATGATCAGTACACCAAAACCACTTGGCTCACCAAGTTTCGTTCTTCTAGGTTAAACCGTTCGTTTTCAGTAACCGTTTTCATTTTTAGGTTTCACTCTGTTTTCTCCTATAGGGATACATGTATTTGGAACTCTAAATCAAACACGGTTTGTGTTAGCTCTTTGAAATTTGACACAATAAAGCAGTTTCAAGTTCTATCTCTATGCTTTGTTTGCTGTTGATGCAGCCCTAAGCAGAGACTGGCGAAAATCACTTTCATGGAAAGGGGTTGCCAAGCTTCCAAAAAACTACGAGTTGCCTGAAATGTCAGCGAACATTTTTTCACCCAATCTTGATGATTCTTTCAGGTAATGATCAGTACACCAAAAGCACTTGGCTCACCAAGTTTAGTTCTTCTAGGTTAAACCGTTCGTTGGCAGTAACCGTTTTCATTTTTAGGTTTCACTCTGTTATTTCCTATGGGGATACATGTATTTGGAACTCTAAATCAAACACGGTTTGTGCTAGCTCTTTGAAACTTGACACAATAAAGCAGTTTCCAGTTCTATCTCTATGCTTTGTTTGCTGTTGATGTAGCCCTAAGCAGAGACTGGCGAAAATCACTTTCATGGAAAGGGGTTGCCAAGATTCCAAAAATCTACGAGTTGCCTGAAATTTCAGAGAACATTTTTTCACCCAATCTTGATGATTCTTTCAGGTAATGATCAGTACACCAAAACCACTTGGCTCACCAAATTTCGTTCTTCTAGGTTAAACCGTTCGTTTGCAGTAACCGTTTTCATTTTTAGGTTTCACTCTGTTTTCTCTTATAGGGATACATGTATTTGGAAGTCTAAATCAAACACGGTTTGTGCTAGCTCTTTGAAACTTGACACAATAAAGCAGTTTCCAGGTCTATCTCTATGCTTTGTTTGCTGTTGATGTAGCCCTAAGCAGAGACTGGCGAAAATCACTTTCATGGAAAGCGGTTGCCAAGCTTCCAAAAAACTACGAGTTGCCTGAAATCACAGCAAATATTTTTTCACCCAATCATGATGATTCTTTCAGGTAATGATCAGTACACCAAAACCACTTGGCTCACCAAATTTCGTTCTTCTAGGTTAAACCGTTCGTTTGCAGTAACCGTTTTCATTTTTAGGTTTCACTCTGTTTTCTCCTATAGGGATACATGTATTTGGAACTCTACATCAAACACGGTTTGTGCTAGCTCTTTGAAACTTGACACAATAAAGCAGTTTCCAGTTCTATCTCTATGCTTTGTTTGCTGTTGATGTAGCCCTAAGCAGAGACTGGCGAAAATCACTTTCATGGAAAGGGGTTGCCAAGCTTCCAAAAAACTACGAGTTGCATGAAATCTCAGCAAACATTTTCTCACCCAATCTTGATGATTCTTTCAGGTAATGATCTGTACACCAAAACCACTTGGCTCACCAAATTTCGTTCTTCTAGGTTAAACCGTTCGTTTGCAGTAACCGTTTTCATTTTTAGGTTTCACTCTGTTTTCTCCCATAGGGATACATGTATTTGGAACTCTAAATCAAACTCGGTTTGTGCTAGCTCTTTGAAACTTGACACAATAAAGCATTTTCAAGTTCTATCTTTATGGTTTCTTTGGTGTTGATGTAACCCTAAGCAGAGACTGGCGAAAATCCCTTTCATGGAAAGGGGTTGCCAAGCTTCCAAAAAACTACGAGTTGCCTGAAATCTCAGCAAACATATTTTCACCCAATCTTGATGATTCCTTCAGGTAATGATCAGTACACCAAATCCACTTGGCTCACCAAATTTCGTTCTGCTAGGTTAAACCGTTCATTTGCAGTAACAATTTTAATTTTTAGGTTTCTCTCTGTTTTCTCCCATAGGGATACATGTATTTGGAACTCTAAATCAAACACGGTTTGTGCTACCTCTTTGAAACTTGCCACAAAAACAGTTTCAAGTTCTATCTCTATGCTTTGTTTGCTGTTGATGTAGCCCTAAGCAGAGACTGGCGAAAATCACTTTCATGGAAAGGGGTTGGCAAGCTTCCAAAAAACTACGAGTTGCCTGAAATCTCAGTAAACATTTTCTCACCCAATCTTGATGATTCTTTCAGATAATGATCAGTACACCAAAACCACTTGGCTCACCAAGTTTCGTTCTTCTAGGTTAAACCGTTCGTTTGCAGTAACCGTTTTTATTTTTAGGTTTCACTCTGTTTTCTCCTATAGGGATACATGTATTTGGAACTCTAAATCAAAACGGTTTGTGCTAGCTCTTTGAAACTTGACACAATAAAGCAGTTTCCAGTTCTATCTCTATGCTTTGTTTGCTGTTGATGTAGCCCTAAGCAGAGACTGGCGAAAATCACTTTCATGGAAAGGGGTTGCCAAGCTTCCAAAAAACTACGAGTACCCTGAAATCTCAGCAAACATTTTTTGACCCAATCTTGATAATTCTTTCAGGTAATGATCAGTACACTAAAACCACTTGGCTCACCAAATTTCGTTCTTCTAGGTTAAACCGTTCGTTTGCAGTAACCGTTTTTATTTTTAGGTTTCACTCTGTTTTCTCCTATAGGGATACATGTATTTGGAACTCTAAATCAAACACGGTTTGTTCTAGCTCTTTGAAACTTGACACAATAAAGCAGTTTCAAGTTCTATCTCTATGCTTTGTTTGCTGTTGATGTAGCCCTAAGCAGAGACTGGCGAAAATCACTTTCATGGAAAGGGGTTTCCAAGCTTCCAAAAAACTACGAGTTGCCTGAAATCTCAGCAAACATTTTCTCACCCAATCTTGATGATTGTTTCAAATAATGATCAGTACACCAAAACCACTTGGCTCACCAAATTTCGTTCCTCTAGTTTAAACCGTTCGTTTGCAGTAACCGTTTTCATTTTTAGGTTTCACTCTGTTTTCTCCTATAGGGATACATATATTTGGAACTCTAAATCAAACACGGTTTGTGCTAGCTCTTTGAAACTTGACACAATAAAGCAGTTTCCAGTTCTATCTCTATGCTTTGTTTGCTGTTGATGAAGCCCTAAGCATAGACTTGCGAAAATCACTTTCATGGAAAGGGGTTGCCAAGCTTCCAAAAAACTACGAGTTGCCTGAAATCTCAACAAACATTTTTTCTCCCAATCTTGATGATTCTTTCAGGTAATGATCAGGAAACCAAAACCACTTGGCTCACCAAATTTCGTTCTTCTAGGTTAAACCGTTCGTTTGCAGTAACCGTTTTCATTTTTAGGTTTCACTCTGTTTTCTCCTATAGGGATACATGTATTCTAACTCTAAATCAAACACGGTTTGTGCTAGCTCTTTGAAACTTGACACAAAAAAGAAGTTTCCAGTTCTATTTCTATGCTTTGTTTGCTGTTGATGTAGCCCTAAGCAGAGACTGGCGAAAATCACTTTCATGGAAAGGGGTTGCCAAGCTTCCAAAAAACTACGAGTTGCCTGAAATATCAGCAAACATTTTCTCACCCAATCTTGATGATTCTTTCAGGTAATGATCAGTACACCAAAACCACTTGGCTCACCAAATTTCGTTCTTTTAGGTTAAACCGTTCGTTTGCAGTAACCGTTTTCATTTTTAGGTTTCACTCTGTTTTCTTCTATAGGGATACATGTATTTGGAACTCTAAATCAAACACGGTTTGTGCTAGCTCTTTGAAACTTGACACAATAAAGGAGTTTAAAGTTCTATTTCTATGCTTTGTTTGCTGTTGATGTAGCCCTAAGCAGAGACTGGCGAAAATCACTTTAATGGAAAGGGGTTGCCAAGCTTCCAAAAAACTACGAGTTGCCTGAAATTTCAGCGAACATTTTTTCACCCAATCTTGATGATTATTTCAGGTAATGATCAGTACACCAAAACCACTTGGCTCACCAAGTTTCGTTCTTCTAGGTTAAACCGTTCGTTTGCAGTAACCGTTTTCATTTTTAGGTTTCACTCTGTTTTCTCCTATAGGGATACATGTATTCGGAACTCTAAATCAAACACGGTTTGTGCTAGCTCTTTGAAACTTGACACAATAAAGCAGTTTCCAGTTCTATCTCTATGCTTTGTTTGCTGTTGATGTAGCCCTAAGCAGAGACTGGCGAAAATCACTTTAATGGAAAGGGGTTGCCAAGCTTCCAAAAAACTACGAGTTGCCTGAAATCTCAGCAAACATTTTTTCACCCAATCTTGATGATTCTTTCAGGTAATGATCAGTACACCAAAACCACTTGGCTCACCAAATTTCGTTCTTCTAGGTTAAACCGTTCGTTTGCAGTAACCGTTTTTATTTTTTGGTTTCACTCTGTTTTCTCCTATAGGGATACATGCATTTGGAACTCTAAATCAAACACGGTTTGTGCTAGCTCTTTGAAACTTGACACAATAAAGCATTTTCAAGTTCTCTCTCTATGGTTTCTTTGGTGTTGATGTAACCCTAAGCAGAGACTGGCGAAAATCCCTTTCATGGAAAGGGGTTGCCAAGCTTCCAAAAAACTACGAGTTGCATGAAATCTCAGCAAACATATTTTCACCCAATCTTGATGATTCCTTCAGGTAATGATCAGTACACCAAATCCACTTGGCTCACCAAATTTCGTTCTGCTAGGTTAAACTGTTCGTTTGCAGTAACAATTTTAATTTTTAGGTTTCTCTCTGTTTTCTCCCATAGGGATACATGTATTTGGAACTCTAAATCAAACACGGTTTGTGCTAGCTCTTTGAAACTTGACACAATAAAGCAGTTTCAAGTTCTATCTCTATGCTTTGTTTGCTGTTGATGTAGCCTGTCACGACCCCCTTGCCCGCAAGGAAGACGCGACTCAGGAATCTTCTTTCAGCAGTTTATTCAGGCCCTTGATATTCTTCTAATGATTCTTCTACTACCCGGAATAATAATAATTGGATGCCCCTCCCAGCCTTAATAAAGCACCTCGAACCCCAATGCAAAGCTGCCACGTGTACCCTTCTCACAGGGTGCTAGAAAATGACACGCCAACTTTCTCTGAAAGGAGCTGGGAACACGCCAACTCTCTTTGATATGGAGTTGTCCTTCACAGACCACAACAGAGCCAGCGCCATCATGTAATGGCGACCACAGTCCGCAGGAACGGCTCACCACAGCTCCCCCTTTTTGTTTCACTAAGACAATACAGGCGAGAGTAGAGGTCCTATCCCACTGTATAAAAGTGGCTGCATAATATGGGCCAGCCCCAGGGGGCGCCTTCCCCAGACCTGACACCATATCAGCCGACGCCTTTTTTTGTGGGGTGGGGCGGAGACACGTCAAACCCGCATGCAATAGGACATGCTCCCCTTTAGGTCCCTCTTCTCAATGGATCACTCAAGTGCAGTGCCTTGCCTCACATCCTGTATCGTGATGATTGTGAGTAAGAGGGAATAGCTGAGGTTGAACTGTGGCCATGTAGAAGTACAACTACAAACAAGTTGGCAGCACCCTGAAAGAAAGGCATGGACTTTAAAGTGATAGATAAAGACCAGTGTGGAAACCCTTCTGCGTGCAATGGCAACAAGACCCGCAGAGTGCAAGGGCTTTCCAGCACTAAGAGAAAGACAAAAGAAGGACATGTCGTACCCAGTGCAATGTTATAATAACTTGGGGTGCAACGACCATGTCAAAGGCACTAGTGTAGAAACCCATCTGCGTGCAATGGTAGCAAGACCGGCAGAGTGCAAGGGCTTTCTGACACTAAGAGAATAACGAGGAAAGACATGTCAATCCCAGTGCAATGTTATAATAACTTGGGGTGCAATGACCATGTCAAAAGTTTAGTGCTTAAGATGCGCAAGCCAGACCTGTGGCGAGTTGCCAGTTTCTAAAGCAGCAAGAGCTTGTATGATCATAGCTTTATCTTGAGCACTATGAGCCTTAAGGTGACAGAGAAACCACAAACAGAGGAACATACCAAAACAACACAGTGCACCAAAAATGCCTACTCCCACCCACTCTTTGAAAAAGGAAAAAGCAGAAGATATCCAATTGGTGAATTGACCCAGAGTCATGAGATCGACACGGGTACTATTTAAGACAGCTATCTGGGTTAGTTGAGACTGGATCATGTCTTCCGCTTCCATGGACCAATTTCCGGCCAGATATCCACCAATGATGTGGGAAGTATTTTTGGAATCATTAAATCTGACAGAGGTTATACATAAATGTGCACGTTGGTCAATGCAGCCTAAAAGTACTAGGTCAGCCAATTCTTCTACCTGAGCTTGAAGAAAATCTATTCTCTGGTTGGTAGCTAAAATCCCTGACAAAATATGTTGATTAATCGCATTTTGCGATTCAAGTATAGTGGACGTTTGTTGAACAACTTGATTAATAGTGGCAGCAGTTTGTACTTGACTGGCCATGGCTACTCCGGCCGTAACTGCTGCAGCAGCAGATGCCGCCACGGCTGTCACTATAGCTGCTGTGATTCTAAAATCTCTGCGGACTCTAAGTAGCTCTACAATAGGAAATTTATCTGGATCCGCAGTGACTGGGATTGGGACAAAAGTTGGAATTTTCATAATTACTGCTACAGTCCAAGAACCATTTCAACACTCAGATAAGAAACAGGTAATAATAGAACAATCCAGCATCCCCGATGAGGTGTGATTAGCTAAAAGGAACAGGAATGGGGATTGTATACAGACCATTGCAGGAGGCAATGTGGCATAATGTAACAGAGAGTTGAACGAAACAGATGTAAGCCTATTACCTCGTTCACTCTCCTTAGTAGTGCCAGAAACATTAGCCAGCCAACTTTTGGCTCCTAGTAATTGAGCCAATGCGGAAATATCGGCTGAAGCCCCCTTCTCATTGGAAATGAGCCATTGAAACCAGGACCAACCTGTTCCTGTAGAGGAGTTGGCATTGCTGTTAAAGTTATAAACATATCTCTTCAGAGGGGGGGAAAAGGAGAAACCTTTAGCAACTTGATGTTTCTCCCAAGAATGATCCTGACAAGGCGTAAATGTCGGGGGAAAACCAAAATTAGGGGTACAGTAAGGAGAGGCCTTGAAAGGAGTGGCATAGCAAGTACTATTAGAAGAAGGAGGCATTGGGATTAATACCTCGGAGATAATAGCTAAAGTAGTTATGTTTAAAACAGAGCTAGTTGCGGGGGTCCCTGAGCCTGATTGCTTCCCTGAAACTACTTGGCTCAATACAGCACTGAGAATACTCCCTGAGACTCTACTGGACCGCAATGGGTCCTCCCAGTTAGTCAAATTTTTGGTCTTAAGGCTAATACAATTAGTGTTCCCAAGGCTGAAACAAAAAACTCCTGTGAGATTAACTTGAGACTGATTAAAAATATTTTTCATGTCCCCTCTAGGAGAGGTACAAGGAGCAGACATCTCACATGAGGTAGAAAAAAAAGTGGGGAGGACACTAGAATTACTATGAACTGGCATTGGCATTGGCCATGCCCGTGCCACTGCCCACCACTGCATTGGTGCCATCTGTACCGTTGGCACCAGCATCAGAGCCAGAGCACTCATCAGAATGAAGCTCCTCATCATGGGACTGTTGTGGCACCTCCTGCTGCTGGTTAGTAGATCTTGAGACTCTTCTTGTCAGGCGTTGAGGGATCCACAGCGGCTCCGTGCGATCCTGGGGAAAAACACATACAGATCCTCGTGCCCATGTCAGCACGGGGTCAGGGCCGTTCCATTGGCCCGTAAGAACATCCTTCCACTTAACATAGCCAGTCACAGAGGGCTGAGGGGACACATGTCTATCGGCCGCAGAGCGGCCATGAATATCCAAATTCAAAAAATTAATGGTAAAAAGAGCTAAGGACAGGCGTTCTTTAGGAGTGTGGTCAACTCCTATTCCCCCTTTTTGTTTTTCTAAGGTTTCTTTTAAGGTGTGGTGGGCACGTTCAACAATGCCTTGCCCTTGAGGATTGTAAGGCAACCCATGAGCAAGTTGTACTCCCATAGTAGAACAAAAAGATGTAAACTGTCTGCCCGTATAAGCAGGTCCATTATCAGTCTTAAGGGATGCAGGTGCACCCCATGCTGTCCATGCCTCTAAGCAATGAGTAATGACATTATGTGCCTTTTCTCCCGATAAAGCAGAAGCATGAATAATTTCAGAGTATGTGTCAATAAAAACATGTACATATTTGAGGTTACCAAAGTCAGGCACGTGAGTTACGTCCATCTGCCAGACGACCAATGGCTTCAATCCTCGTGGGTTTACACCATAAGTAGGAGGATGAAGAAATGTGACACAATGGGGACATTGTAATACTATCTGACGAGCATCTGCTCTGGAGATGGAAAAACGTCTACGCAGTGTCATAGCATTGACATGAAAGTTGTGATGAAACAATTTAGCTTTTTCTAAGGAGGAGGCCAAGCATACCAACTGGCTTCTAGTTGCCGAGTCAGCACAGGCATTACCCTGTGATAACAGGCCAGGAAGAGAGGTGTGAGCCCGAATGTGCATTGGATAGAAAGGGGCAGTACGGCTACGGATAAGCTGTTGAAGCTGATTAAAGTAAGCAGACACAGTATGGGTGTCACTAATAGCTCCTACAGCCTCCAGAATTTTGAGCGCCTGCACCACATAGATGGAGTCCGAAATGAGATTGAAAGGAAAAGAACACTGTTCAAAAACTTCAATGACAATTTGTAGTTCTACCCATTGTGGATTTCCAGGAGCAAATTGATGCTGGACAGGGGGAGAGTCATTAATCACATAAGCTCCCATTCCAGACTTAGAGCCATCAGTAAAAATATTAACAGCCCCCGGAATTGGAGTGGGCGAAGTTACTTTAGGGAAAATGATAGGATGCTCTTTAACAAAATGGAGTAATGGATGAGAAGGGTAATGATTATCAATATCCCCTTGAAACGAACAACATAGAATAGCCCAGTTGTCTAGAGTAGCACACAAAACATTAAGTTGAACTTTAGAATAGGGTATGATAAGAGAAGAAGGTGCTTGTCCAAAAAATTGAATGCTCTGTTGAATCCCTCTAAGTGCTAACGCTGCAACAGCATCAGGATAGTATTCTAAAGATTTTCCTGGGGATACATGTGGGTGGATCCATAGTAAAGGCCCATCTTGCCACAGTACTCCAGTAGGCTGCCGCATAGTGGCAAGCACACATAACTGGAAAGGTTTATCACTCTGGAGCCTGCATAGAGTAGCATGTTGTATAGCTTCTTCTACTTTTATAAGGGCCGCTCTGGCCTCTTTAGTGAGGGTACGAGAGGAAGTAAGATCTGGATCACCCTTAAGAACAGCATACAAAGGCTGGAGCACGATATTAGGAATATGTAAATAACCTCTTATCCAATTAATATCTCCCAACAGTTTTTGAAAATCATTTAAAGTTTGGAGATCTTGAGTTCTTATAGTAACTTTTTGTGGTTTTAACACGTCATATCCAATCGTCGCTCCCAAATACTGAATAGAATCCCCTGTTTGAACCTTTTCAGGTGTAATATGTAATCCATACTGAGCTAACAACTTCACCAAGTCTTTATAGGCCTCATTAACTGACTGCTCTAATTTGGCTGTCAATAATACATCATCCATATAATGAATAATCTTGATGGAAGGATATTGTTGTCTGAGAGGTGCGAGTGCCTTCCCTACATACATCTGACAAATCGTAGGACTGTTAGACATTCCCTGTGGTAAAACAACCCACTCAAACCTTTGATCTGGTTCCTCGTGATTACACGAGGGAAGGGTGAAGGCAAAACGCTGTGAGTCTTTAGGATGTAAAGGAATAGAAAAGAAACAGTCTTTAATGTCAATAGCAATGATATGCCAGCCCTGAGGAACAGAGGAAAGCAGCGGCAGCCCTCTTTGTTTGGGCGTGGAAACTTCGTCCTGAAACACCCCCGCCATACGGAGGTGGATCGGGAGGCCGCCCATTCCTGAGCCCTTGCTTATCTCGGTTTCCTGTACCTAAACTCTCTAGCTGCCGAGACAGCGTCTCCAGCTCCTCCTCTTCATTATCTTCTACCTCTGACCCACTTTTGCATGGGGGCATGCGCAGCACACTGAGATCTGGATACAGTCTCCTCCCGTTCTCCACGCCCCGCACACTCCCCTCTTCCTGAGACACTTCGCTCTCTGTTGTTTCTGATTTTTCCTCATGCAATTGTTCTAAAACCTCTTGCCCTTTAACAAGCGCTTCTTGGCATCTGCCATCCGTAAGGCAACTACGGACCATCTTCCAAAGGGGTATCACCCCGCCCTCTAGCATGCCCTGCTCACAAGCAAAGTCAAGGTCTTTGCCTAATTTATCCCAGCTGGGTGTAGTGAGGCTGCCTGAAAATGCAAACCACGGTGCAGCTGTATCTACCCTCTGTAAAAATTTCTCTAAGGTACTGCGTTTCACCTCCAGTCCCTTGGAACGTAAAAGGCCATCTAAGGCCAGAAGAAGTGGACTTGAAGTCACGGCACCCGTGACACAACACAAGAAAACACAGAAATCGAAAGTGAAAGTACACAAAACAAAACGAACATACACAGAAAGAGAACAAAAATTCAGAGTGCAATTGCTATAAGATGTAGCGCCCTCTCTTTACAGAGGAGCTTCCCGCTTTTTAACAGCGGGTCCCACGTTACCTGGGACTTACCGGTGCACCTCCCTGACTGCTGAAAGTTCTGGTTCCTGGGTGTTTCTTTGTTTCTTTTCTCCCGGGTTTCGGCACCACTTGTCACGACCCCCTTGCCCGCAAGGAAGACGCGACTCAGGAATCTTCTTTCAGCAGTTTATTCAGGCCCTTGATATTCTTCTAATGATTCTTCTACTACCCGGAATAATAATAATTGGATGCCCCTCCCAGCCTTAATAAAGCACCTCGAACCCCAATGCAAAGCTGCCACGTGTACCCTTCTCACAGGGTGCTAGAAAATGACACGCCAACTTTCTCTGAGAAGGAGCTGGGAACACGCCAACTCTCTTTGATATGGAGTTGTCCTTCACAGACCACAACGGAGCCAGCGCCATCATGTAATGGCGACCACAGTCCGCAGGAACGGATCACAACAGTAGCCCTAAGCAGAGACTGGCGAAAATCACTTTCATGGAAAGGGGTTGGCAAGCTTCCAAAAAACTACGAGTTGCCTGAAATCTCAGCAAACATTTTTCTCACCCAATCTTGATGATTCTTTCAGGTAATGATCAGTACACCAAAACCACTTGGCTCACCAAATTTCGTTCTTCAAGGTTAAACCGTTCGTTTGCAGTAACCGTTTTTATTTTTAGGTTTCACTCTGTTTTCTCCTATAGGGATACATGTATTTGGAACTCTAAATCAAACACGGTTTGTGCTATCTCTTTGAAACTTGACACGATAAAGCAGTTTTCAGTTCTATCTCTATGCTTTGTTTGCTGTTGATGTAGCCCTAAGCAGAGACTGGCGAAAATCACTTTCATGGAAAGGGGTTGCCAAGCTTCCAAAAAACTACGAGTAGCCTGAAATCTCAGCAAACATTTTTTGACCCAATCTTGATAATTCTTTCAGGTAATGATCAGTACACTAAAACCACTTGGCTCACCAAATTTCGTTCTTCTAGGTTAAACCGTTCGTTTGCAGTAACCGTTTTCATTTTTAGGTTTCACTCTGTTTTCTCCTATAGGGATACATGTATTTGGAACTCTAAATCAAACACGGTTTGTTCTAGCTCTTTGAAACTTGACACAATAAAGCAGTTTCCAGTTCTATCTCTATGCTTTGTTTGCTGTTGATGTAGCCCTAAGCAGAGACTGGCGAAAATCACTTTCATGGAAAGGGGTTGCCAAGCTTCCAAAAAACTACGAGTTGCCTGAAATCTCAGCAAACATTTTCTCACCCAATCTTGATGATTGTTTCAAATAATGATCAGTACACCAAAACCACTTGGCTCACCAAATTTCGTTCTTCTAGGTTAAACCGTTCGTTTGCAGTAACCGTTTTCATTTTTAGGTTTCACTTTGTTTTCTCCTATAGGGATACATGTATTTGGAAAATCTAAATCAAACACGGTTTGTGCTAGCTCTTTGAAACTTGACACAATAAAGCAGTTTCCAGTTCTATCTCTATGCTTTGTTTGCTGTTGATGAAGCCCTAAGCAGAGACTTACGAAAATCACTTTCATGGAAAGGGGTTGCCAAGCTTCCAAAAAACTACGAGTTGCCTGAAATCTCAACAAACATTTTTTCACCCAATCTTGATGATTCTTTCAGGTAATGATCATGAAACCAAAACCACTTGGCTCACCAAATTTCGTTCTTCTAGGTTAAACCGTTCGTTTGCAGTAACCGTTTTCATTTTTAGGTTTCACTCTGTTTTCTCCTATAGGGATACATGTATTTGGAACTCTAAATCAAACACAGTTTGTGCTAGCTCTTTGAAACTTGACACAATAAAGCAGTTTCCAGTTCTATCTCTATGCTTTGTTTGCTGCTGATGTAGCCCTAAGCAGAGACTGGCGAAAATCACTTTCATGGAAAGGGGTTGCCAAGCTTCCAAAAAACTACGAGTTGCCTGAAATCTCAGCAAACATTTTTTCACCCAATCTTGATGATTCTTTCAGGTAATGATCAGTACACCAAAACCACTTGGCTCACCAAATTTCGTTCTTCTAGGTTAAACCGTTCGTTTGCAGTAACTGTTTTCATTTTTAGGTTTCACTCTGTTTTCTCCTATAGGGATACATGTGTTTGGAACTCTAAATCAAACACGGTTTGTACTAGCTCTTTGAAACTTGACACAATAAAGAAGTTTCAAGCTCTATGTCTAGGCTTTGTTTGCTGTTGATGTAGCCCTAAGCAGAGACTGGCGAAAATCACTTTCATGCAAAGGAGTTGCCAAGCTTCCAAAAAACTACGAGTTGCCTGAATTCTCAGCAAACATTTTTTTCACTAATCTTGATGATTCTTTCAGGTAATGATCAGTACATCAAAACCACCTGGCTCACCAAATTTCGTTCTTCTAGGTTAAACCGTTCGTTTGCAGTAACCGTTTTCATTTTTAGGTTTCACTCTGTTTTCTCCTATAGGGATACATGTATTTGGAACTCTAAATCAAACACGGTTTGTGATAGCTCTTTGAAACGTGACACAATAAAGCAGTTTCAAGTTCTATCTCTATGCTTTGTTTGCTGTTGATGTAGCCCTAAGCAGAGACTGGCGAAAATCTCTTTCATGGAAAGGGGTTGCCAAGATTCCAAAAAACTACGAGTTGCCTGAAATTTCAGCAAACATTTTTTCACCCAATCTTGATGATTCTTTCAGGAAATGATCAGTACACCAAAACCACTTGGCTCACCAAATTTCATTCTTATAGTTTAAACCGTTCGTTTGCAGTAACCGTTTTCATTTTTAGGTTTCTCTCTGTTTTCTCCTATAGGGATACATGTATTTGGAACTCTAAATCAAACACGGTTTGTGCTAGCTCTTTGAAAATTGACACAATGAAGCAGTTTCAAGTTCTATCTCTATGCTTTGTTTGCTGTTGATGTAGCCCTAAGCAGAGACTGGCGAAAATCACTTTCATGGAAAGGGGTTGCCAAGCTTCCAAAAAACTACGAGTTGCCTGAAATCTCAGCAAACATTTTTTCACCCAATCTTGATGATTCTTTCAGGTAATGATCAGTACACCAAAACCACTTGGCTCACCAAATTTCGTTCTTCTAGGTTAAACCGTTCGTTTGCAGTAACTGTTTTTATTTTTAGGTTTTTACTCTGTTTTCTCCTATAGGGATACATGTATTTGGAACTCTAAATCAAACACGGTTTGTGCTAGCTCTTTCAAACTTGACACAATAAAGCAGTTTCAAGTTCTATCTCGATGGTTTGTTTGCTGTTGATATAGCCCTAAGCAGAGACTGGCGAAAATCACTTTCATGGAAGGGGGTTGCCAAGCTTCTAAAGAACTAGGAGTTGTTTGAAATCTCAGCAAACATATTTTCACCCAATCTTGATGATTCTTTCAGGTAATGATCAGTACACCAAAACCACATGGCTCACCAAATTTCGTTCTTCTAGGTTAAACCGTTCGTTTGCAGTAACCGTTTTCATTTTTCGGTTTCACTCTGTTTTCTCCTATAGGGATACATGTATTTGGAACTCTAAATCAAACACGGTTTGTGCTAGCTCTTTGAAACTTGACACAATAAAGCAGTTTCAAGTTCTATCTCTATGCTTTGTTTGCTGTTGATGTAGCCCTAAGCAGAGACTGGCGAAAATCACTTTCTCAAAAAGGGGTTGCCAGGCTTCCCAAAACTACGAGTTGCCTGAAATCTCACCAAACATTTTTTCACCCAATCTTGATGATTTTTTTAGGTAATGATCAGTACACCAAAACCACTTGGCTCACCAAATTTCGTTCTTCTAGGTTAAACCGTTCGTTTGCAGTAACCGTTTTCATTTTTAGGTTTCACTCTGTTTTCTCCTATAGGGATACATGTATTTGGAACTCTAAATCAAACACGGTTTGTGCTAGCTCTTTGAAACTTGACACAATAAAGCAGTTTCAAGTTCTATCTCTATGCTTTGTTTGCTGTTGATGTAGCCCTAAGCAGAGACTGGCGAAAATCACTTTCTCAAAAAGGGGTTGCCAGGCTTCCCAAAAACTACGAGTTGCCTGAAATCTCACCAAACATTTTTCACCCAATCTTGATGATTTTTTTAGGTAATGATCAGTACACCAAAACCACTTGGCTCACCAAATTTTGTTCTTCTAGGTTAAACCGTTCGTTTGCAGTAACCGTTTTCATTTTTAGGTTTCACTCTGTTTTCTCCTATAGGGATAACATGTATTTGGAACACTAAATCAAACACGGTTTGTGCTAGCTCTTTGAAACTTGACACAATAAAGCAGTTTCAAGTTCTCACTCTATGGTTTGTTTGCTGTTGATGTAGCCCTAAGCAGAGACTGGCGAAAATCACTTTCATGGAAAGGGTTGCCAAGCTTCCAAAAAACTACGAGTTGCCTGAAATCTCAGCAAACATTTTTTCACCCAATCTTGATGATTCTTTCAGGTAATGATCAGTACAACAAAACCACCTGGCTCACCAAATTTCGTTCTTCTAGGTTAAACCGTTCGTTTGCAGTAACCGTTTTCATTTTTAGGATTCACTCTGTTTTCTCCTATAGGGTTACATGTATTTGGAACTCTAAATCAAACACGGTTTGTGCTAGCTCTTTGAACCTTGACACAATAAAGCAGTTTCAAGTTCTATCTCTTTGCTTTGTTTGCTGTTGATGTAGCCCTAAGCAGAGACTGGTGAAAATCACTTTCATGGAAAGGGGTTGCCAAGCTTCCAAAAAACTACGAGTTGCCTGAAATCTCAGCAAACATTTTTTCACCCAATCTTGATGATTCTTTCAGGTAATGATCAGTACACCAAAACCACTTGGCTCACCAATTTTCGTTCTTCTAGGTTAAACCGTTCGTTTGCAGTAACCGTTTTCATTTTTAGGTTTCACTCTGTTTTCTCCTATAGGGATACATGTATTTGGAACTCTAAATCAAACACGGTTTGTGCTAGCTCTTTGAAACTTGACACAATAAAGCAGTTTCCAGTTCTATCTCTATGCTTTGTTTGCTGTTGATGTAGCCCTAAGCAGAGACTGGCGAAAATCACTTTCATGTAAAGCGGTTGCCAAGCTTCCAAAAAACTACGTGTTGCCTGAAATCTCAGCAAACATTTTTTCACCCAATCATGATGATTCTTTCAGGTAATGATCATTACACCAAAACCACTTGGCTCACCAAATTTCGTTCTTCTAGGTTAAACCGTTCGTTTGCAGTAACCGTTTTCATTTTAAGGTTTCACTCTGTTTTCTCCTATAGGAATACATGTATTTGTAACACTAAATCAAACACGGTTTGTGCTAGCTCTTTGAAACTTGACACAATAAAGCAGTTTCCAGTTCTTTCTTTATGCTTTGTTTGCTGATGATGTAGCCCTAAGCAGAGACTGGCGAAAATCACTTTCATGGAAAGGGGTTGCCAAGCTTCCAAAAAACTACGAGTTGCCTGAAATCTCAGCAAACATTTTCTCACCCAATCTTGATGATTCTTTAGGTAATGATCAGTACACCAAACCACTTGGCTCACCAAATTTCGTTCTTCTAGGTTAATCCGTTCGTTTGCAGTAACCATTTTCATTTTTAGGTTTCACTCTGTTTTCTCCCATAGGGATACATGTATTTGGAACTCTAAATCAAACACGGTTTGTGCTACCTCTTTGAAACTTGTCACAATAAAGCAGTTTCCAGTTCTATCTCTATTCTTTGTTTGCTGTTCATGTAGCCCTAAGAAGAGACTGGCGAAAATCACTTTCTTGGAAAAGGGTTGGCAAGCTTCCAAAAAACTACGAGTTGCCTGAAATCTCAGCAAACATTTTTTCACCCAATCATGATGATTCTTTCAGGTAATGATCAGTACACCAAAACCACTTGGATCACCAAATTTTGTTCTGCTAGGTTAAACCGTTCGTTTGCAGTAACCGTTTTCATTTTTAAGTTTAACTCTGTTTTCTCCTATAGGGATACATGTATTTGGAACTCTAAATCAAACACGGTTTGTGCTAGCTCTTTGAACCTCTACACAATAAAGCAGTTTCAAGTTCTATCTCTATGCTTTGTTTTCTGTTGATGTAGCCCTAAGCAGAGACTGGCGAAAATCACTTTCATGAGAAGGGGTTGCCAAGCTTCCAAAAAACTACGAGTTGCCTGAAATCTCAGCAAACATGTTTTCACCCAATCTTGATGATTCTTTCAAGTAATGATCAGTACACCAAAACCACTTGGCTCACCAAATTTCGTTGTTCTAGGTTAAACCGTTCCTTTGCAGTAACCGTTTTCATTTTTAGGTTTCACTTTGTTTTCTCCTATAGGGATACATGTATTTGGAACTCTAAAACAAACACGGTTTGTGCTAGCTCTTTGAAACTTGACACAATAAAGCGGTTTCAAGTTCTCTCTCTATGGTTTGTTTGCTGTTGATGTAGCCCTAAGCAGAGACTGGCGAAAATCACTTTCATGGAAAGGGGTTGCCAAGCTTCCAAAAAACTACGAGTTGCCTGAAATCTCAGCAAACATTTTTTCACCCAATCTTGATGATTCTTTCAGGTAATGATAAGTACACCAAAACCACTTGGCTCACCAAATTTCGTTCTTCTAGGTTAAACCGTTCGTTTGCAGTAACCGTTTTCATTTTTAGGTTTCACTCTGTTTTCTCCTATAGGGATACATGTATTTGGAACACTAAATCAAACACGGTTTGTGCTAGCTCTTTGAAACTTGACACAATAAAGCAGTTTCAAGTTCTCACTCTATGGTTTGTTTGCTGTTGATGTAGCCCTAAGCAGAGACTGGCGAAAATCACTTTCATGGAAAGGGGTTGCCAAGCTTCCAAAAAACTACGAGTTGCCTGAAATCTCAGCAAACATTTTTTCACCCAATCTTGATGATTCTTTCAGGTAATGATCAGTACAACAAAACCACCTGGCTCACCAAATTTCGTTCTTCTAGGTTAAACCGTTCGTTTGCAGTAACCGTTTTCATTTTTAGGATTCACTCTGTTTTCTCCTATAGGGTTACATGTATTTGGAACTCTAAATCAAACACGGTTTGTGCTAGCTCTTTGAACCTTGACACAATAAAGCAGTTTCAAGTTCTATCTCTTTGCTTTGTTTGCTGTTGATGTAGCCCTAAGCAGAGACTGGTGAAAATCACTTTCATGGAAAGGGGTTGCCAAGCTTCCAAAAAACTACGAGTTGCCTGAAATCTCAGCAAACATTTTTTCACCCAATCTTGATGATTCTTTCAGGTAATGATCAGTACACCAAAACCACTTGGCTCACCAATTTTCGTTCTTCTAGGTTAAACCGTTCGTTTGCAGTAACCGTTTTCATTTTTAGGTTTCACTCTGTTTTCTCCTATAGGGATACATGTATTTGGAACTCTAAATCAAACACGGTTTGTGCTAGCTCTTTGAAACTTGACACAATAAAGCAGTTTCCAGTTCTATCTCTATGCTTTGTTTGCTGTTGATGTAGCCCTAAGCAGAGACTGGCGAAAATCACTTTCATGTAAAGCGGTTGCCAAGCTTCCAAAAAACTACGTGTTGCCTGAAATCTCAGCAAACATTTTTTCACCCAATCATGATGATTCTTTCAGGTAATGATCATTACACCAAAACCACTTGGCTCACCAAATTTCGTTCTTCTAGGTTAAACCGTTCGTTTACAGTAACCGTTTTCATTTTAAGGTTTCACTCTGTTTTCTCCTATAGGAATACATGTATTTGTAACACTAAATCAAACACGGTTTGTGCTAGCTCTTTGAAACTTGACACAATAAAGCAGTTTCCAGTTCTTTCTTTATGCTTTGTTTGCTGATGATGTAGCCCTAAGCAGAGACTGGCGAAAATCACTTTCATGGAAAGGGGTTGCCAAGCTTCAAAAAACTACGAGTTGCCTGAAATCTCAGCAAACATTTTCTCACCCAATCTTGATGATTCTTTAGGTAATGATCAGTACACCAAACCACTTGGCTCACCAAATTTCGTTCTTCTAGGTTAATCCGTTCGTTTGCAGTAACCATTTTCATTTTTAGGTTTCACTCTGTTTTCTCCCATAGGGATACATGTATTTGGAACTCTAAATCAAACACGGTTTGTGCTACCTCTTTGAAACTTGTCACAATAAAGCAGTTTCCAGTTCTATCTCTATTCTTTGTTTGCTGTTCATGTAGCCCTAAGAAGAGACTGGCGAAAATCACTTTCTTGGAAAAGGGTTGGCAAGCTTCCAAAAAACTACGAGTTGCCTGAAATCTCAGCAAACATTTTTTCACCCAATCATGATGATTCTTTCAGGTAATGATCAGTACACCAAAACCACTTGGATCACCAAATTTTGTTCTGCTAGGTTAAACCGTTCGTTTGCAGTAATCCTTTTCATTTTTAAGTTTAACTCTGTTTTCTCCTATAGGGATACATGTATTTGGAACTCTAAATCAAACACGGTTTGTGCTAGCTCTTTGAACCTCTACACAATAAAGCAGTTTCAAGTTCTATCTCTATGCTTTGTTTTCTGTTGATGTAGCCCTAAGCAGAGACTGGCGAAAATCACTTTCATGAGAAGGGGTTGCCAAGCTTCCAAAAAACTACGAGTTGCCTGAAATCTCAGCAAACATGTTTTCACCCAATCTTGATGATTCTTTCAAGTAATGATCAGTACACCAAAACCACTTGGCTCACCAAATTTCGTTGTTCTAGGTTAAACCGTTCCTTTGCAGTAACCGTTTTCATTTTTAGGTTTCACTTTGTTTTCTCCTATAGGGATACATGTATTTGAACTCTAAAACAAACACGGTTTGTGCTAGCTCTTTGAAACTTGACACAATAAAGCGGTTTCAAGTTCTCTCTCTATGGTTTGTTTGCTGTTGATGTAGCCCTAAGCAGAGACTGGCGAAAATCACTTTCATGGAAAGGGGTTGCCAAGCTTCCAAAAACTACGAGTTGCCTGAAATCTCAGCAAACATTTTTTCACCCAATCTTGATGATTCTTTCAGGTAATGATAAGTACACCAAAACCACTTGGCTCACCAAATTTCGTTCTTCTAGGTTAAACCGTTCGTTTGCAGTAACCGTTTTCATTTTTAGGTTTCACTCTGTTTTCTCCTATAGGGATACATGTATTTGGAACTCTAAATCAAACACGGTTTGTGCTAGCTCTTTGAAACTTGACATAATAAAGCAGTTTCAAGTGCTATCTCTATCCTTTGTTTGCTGTTGATGTAGCCCTAAGCAGAGACTGGCGAAAATCACTTTCATGGAAAGGGGTTGCCAAGCTTCCAAAAAACTACGAGTTGCCTGAAATCTCAGCAAACATTTTTTTACCCAATCTTGATGATTCTTTTAGGTAATGATCAGTACACCAAAACCACTTGGCTCACCAAATTCCGTTCTTCTAGGTTAAACCGTTCATTTGCAATAACCGTTTTCATTTTTAGGTTTCACTCTGTTTTCTCCTATAGGGATACATGTATTTGGAACTCTAAATCAAACACGGTTTGTGCTAGCTCTTTGAAACTTGACACAGTATAGCAGTTTCAAGTTCTATTTCTATGCTTTGTTTGCTGTTGATGTAGCCCTAAGCAGAGACTGGCGAAAATCACTTTCATGGAAAGGGGTTGCCAAGCTTCCAAAAAACTACGAGTTGCCTGAAATCTCAGCAAACATTTTTTTGCCCAATCTTGATGATTCTTTTAGGTAATGATCAGTACACCAAAACCACTTGGCTCACCAAATTTCGTTCTTCTAGGTTAAACCGTTCATTTGCAATAACCGTTTTCATTTTTAGGTTTCACTCTGTTTTCTCCTATAGGGATACATGTATTTGGAACTCTAAATCAAACACGGTTTGTGCTAGCTCCTTGAAACTTGACACAATAAAGCAATTTCCAGTTCTATATCTATGCTTTGTTTGCTGTTGATGTAGCCCTAAGCAGAGACTGGCGAAAATCACTTTCATGGAAAGGGGTTGCCAAGCTTCAAAAAAACTACGAGTTGCCTGAAATCTCAGCAAACATTTTTTCACCCAATCTTGATTATTCTTTCAGGTAATGATCAGTACACCAAAACCACTTGGCTCACCAAATTTCGTTTCTTCTAGGTTAAACCGTTCATTTGCAGTAACCGTTTTCATTTTTAGGTTTCACTCTGTTTTCTCCTATAGGGATACATGTATTTGGAACTCTAAATCAAACACGGTTTGTGCTAGCTCTTTGAAACTTGACTCAATAAAGCAATTTCCAGTTCTATATCCATGCTTTGTTTGCTGTTGATGTAGCCCTAAGCAGAGACTGGCGAAAATCACTTTCATGGAAAGGGGTTGCCAAGCTTCCAAAAAACTACGAGTTGCCTGAAATCTCAGCAAACATGTTTTCACCCAATCTTGATGATTCTTTCAGGTAATGATCAGTACACGAAAACCACTTGGCTCACCAAAATTCGTTCTTCTAGGTTAAACCGTTCGTTTGCAGTAACCGTTTTCATTTTTAGGTTTCACTCTGTTTTCTCCTATAGGGATACATGTATTTGGAACTCTAAATCAAACACGGTTTGTGCTAGCTCTTTGAAACTTGACACAATAAAGCAGTTTCAAGTTCTGTCTCTATGCATTGTTTGCTGTTGATGTAGCCCTAAGCAGAGACTGGCTGAAATCACTTTCATGGAAAGGGTTGCCAAGCTTCCAAAAAACTACGAGTTTCCTGAAATCTCAGCAAATATTTTTTCACCCAA
Organism: Ictidomys tridecemlineatus; assembly: GCF_052094955.1. NCBI lineage: Eukaryota > Metazoa > Chordata > Mammalia > Rodentia > Sciuridae > Ictidomys > Ictidomys tridecemlineatus. Next base: position 41,590 of record NW_027523571.1, read on the forward strand.
TCTTGATGATTCTTTGAGGTAATGATCAGTACACCAAAACCACTTGGCTCACCAAGTTTCGTTCTTCTAGGTTAAACCGTTCGTTTGCAGTAACCGTTTTCATTTTTAGGTTTCACTCTGTTTTCTCCTATAGGGTTACATGTATTTGGAACTCTAAATCAAACACGGTTTGTGCTAGCTCTTTGAACCTTGACACAATAAAGCAGTTTCAAGTTCTATCTCTTTGCTTTGTTTGCTGTTGATGTAGCCCTAAGCAGAGACTGGTGAAAATCACTTTCATGGAAAGGGGTTGCCAAGCTTCCAAAAAACTACGAGTTGCATGAAATCTCAGCAAACATATTTTCACCCAATCTTGATGATTCCTTCAGGTAATGATCAGTACACCAAATCCACTTGGCTCACCAAATTTCGTTCTGCTAGGTTAAACTGTTCGTTTGCAGTAACAATTTTAATTTTTAGGTTTCTCTCTGTTTTCTCCCATAGGGATACATGTATTTGGAACTCTAAATCAAACACGGTTTGTGCTAGCTCTTTGAAACTTGACACAATAAAGCAGTTTCCAGTTCTATCTTTATGCTTTGTTTACTGTTGATGTAGCCCTAAGAAGAGACTGGCGAAAATCACTTTCATGGAAAGGGGTTGCCAAGCTTCCAAAAAACTATGAGTTCCCTGAAATCTCAGCAAACATTTTTTCACCCAATCTTGATGATTCTTTCAGGTAATGATCAGTACACCAAAACCACTTGGCTCACCAAATTTCGTACTTCTAGGTTAAACCGTTCGTTTGCAGTAACCGTTTTCATTTTTAGGTTCACTCTGCTTTCTATTATAGGGATACATGTATTTGGAACTCTAAATCAAACACGGTTTGTGCTAGCTCTTTGAAACTTGACACAATAAAGCAGTTTCAAGTTCTATCTCTATGCTTTGTTTGCTATTGATGTAGCCCTAAGCAGAGACTGGCGAAAATCACTTTCATGGAAAGGGGTTGCCAAGCTTCCAAAAAACTACGAGTTGCCTGAAATCTCAGCAAACATTTTTTCACCCAGTCTTGATGATTCTTCAGGTAATGATCAGTACACAAAACCACTTGGCTCACCAATTTTCGTTCTTCTAGGTTAAACCGTTCGTTTGCAGTAACCGTTTTCATTTTTAGGTTTCACTCTGTTTTCTCCTATAGGGATACATGTATTTGGAACTCTAAATCAAACACGGTTTGTGCTAGCTCTTTGAAACTTGACACAATATAGCAGTTTCAAGTTCTATCTCTATGCTTTGTTTTCTGTTGATGTAGCCCTAAGCAGAGACTGGCGAAAATCACTTTCATGGAAAGGGGTTGCCAAGCTTCCAAAAAACTACGAGTTGCCTGAAATCTCAGCAAACATTTTTTCACCCAATCTTGATGATTCTTTCAGGTAATGATCAGTACACCAAAACCACTTGGCTCACCAGATTTCGTTCTCCTAGGTTAAACCGTTCGTTTTCAGTAACCGTTTTCATTTTTAGGTTTAAATCTGTTTTCTCCTTTAGGGATACATGTATTTGGAACTCTAAATAAAACACGGTTTGTGCTAGCTCTTTGAAACTTGACACAATAAAGCAGTTTCAAGTTCTATCTCTATGCTTTGTTTTCTATTGATGTAGCCCTAAGCAGAGACTGGCGAAAATCACTTTCATGAAAAGGGGTTGCCAAACTTCCACAAAACTACGAGTTGCCTGAAATCTCAGCAAACATCTTTTCACCCAATCTTGATGATTCTTTCAGGTAATGATCAGTACACCAAATCCACTTGGCTCACCAAATTTCGTTCTTCTAGGTTAAACCGTTCCTTTGCAGTAACCGTTTTCATTTTTAGGTTTCACTCTGTTTTCTCCTATAGGGATACATGTATTTGGAACTCTAAAACAAACACGGTTTGTGCTAGCTCTTTGAAACTTGACACAATAAAGCAGTTTCAAGTTCTATCTCTATGCTTTGTTTCCTGTTGATATAGCCCTAAGCAGAGACTGGCGAAAATCACTTTCATGGAAAGGGGTTGCCAAGCTTCCAAAAAACTACGAGTTGCCTGAAATCTCAGCAAACATTTTTTCACCCAATCTTGATGATTCTTTCAGGTAATGATCAGTACAACAAAACCACTTGGCTCACCAAATTTCGTTCTTCTAGGTTAACCGTTCGTTTGCAGAAACCGTTTTCATTTTTAGGTTTCACTCTGTTTTCTCCTATAGGGATACATGTATTTGGAACTCTAAATCAAACACGGTTTGTGCTAGCTCTTTGAAACTTGACACAATAAAGCAGTTTCAAGTGCTATCTCTATCCTTTTTTTGCTGTTGATGTAGCCCTAAGCAGAGACTGGCGAAAATCACTTTCATGGAAAGGGGTTGCCAAGCTTCCAAAAAACTACGAGTTGCCTGAAATCTCAGCAAACATTTTTTTACCCAATCTTGATGATTCTTTTAGGTAATGATCAGTACACCAAAACCACTTGGCTCTCCAAATTTCGTTCTTCTAGGTTAAACCGTTCATTTGCAATAACCGTTTTCATTTTTAGGTTTCACTCTGTTTTCTCCTATAGGGATACATGTATTTGGAACTCTAAATCAAACACGGTTTGTGCTAGCTCTTTGAAACTTGACACAATAAAGCAATTTCCAGTTCTATATCTATGCTTTGTTTGCTGTTGATGTAGCCCTAAGCAGAGACTGGCGAAAATCACTTTCATGGAAAGGGGTTGCCAAGCTTCCAAAAAACTACGAGTTGCCTGAAATCTCAGCAAATATTTTTTCACCCAATCTTGATGATTCTTTCAGGTAATGATCAGTACACCAAAACCACTTGGCTCGCCAAATTTCGTTCTTCTAGGTTAAACCGTTCGTTTGCAGTAACCGTTTTCATTTTTAGGTTTCACTCTGTTTTCTCTTATACAGATACATGTATTTGGAACTCTAAAACAAACACGGTTTGTGCTAGCTCTTTGAAACTTGACACAATTAAGCAGTTTCAAGTTCTGTCTCTATGCTTTGTTTGCTGTTGATGTAGCCCTAAGCAGAGACTGCCGAAAATCACTTTCATGGAAAGTTGTTGCCAAGCTTCCAAAAAACTACGAGTTGCCTGAAATCTCAGCAAACATTTTTTCACAAAATCTTGATGATTCTTTCAGGAAATGATCAGTACACCAAAACCACTTGGCTCACCAAATTTCGTTCTTCTAGGTTAAACCGTTCGTTTGTAGTAACCGTTTTCATTTTTAGGTTTCACTCTGTTTTCTCCTATAGGGATACATGTATTTGGAACTCTAAATCAAACACGGTTTGTGCTATCTCTTTGAAACTTGACACAATAAAGCAGTTTTCAGTTCTATCTCTATGCTTTGTTTGCTGTTGATGTAGCCCTTAGCAGAGACTGGCGAAAATCACTTTCATTGAAAGGGGTTGCCAAGCTTCCAAAAAACTACGAGTTGCCTGAAATCTCAGCAAACATTTTTTCACCCAATCTTGATGATTCTTTCAGGTAATGATAAGTACACAAAAACAACTTGTCTC
>NW_027523572.1:0-45132 GCF_052094955.1 Ictidomys tridecemlineatus
GTATCCCTATAGGAGAAAACAGAGTGAAACCTCAAAATGAAACCGGTTACTGCCAATGAACGGTTTCACCTAGAAGAACGAAATTTGGCGAGCCAAGTGGGATTGTTGTACTGATCATTACCTGAAAGTTTCATCAAGATTGGGTGAAAAAGTGTGTGCTGAGATTTCAGGCAACTCGTAGTTTTTTGGAAGCTTGGCAGGCCCTTTCCATGAAAGTGATTCTCGCCAGTCTCTGCTTAGGGCTACATCAACAGCAAACAAACCATAGAGATAGAACTTGAAACTGCTTTATGGTGTCAAGTTTCAAAGAGCTAGCACAAACCGTGTTTGATTTAGAGTTCCAAATACATGTATCCCTATAGGAGAAAACAGAGTGAAACCTCAAAATGAAACCGGTTACTGCCAAAGAACGATTTCACCTAGAAGAACGAAATTTGGCGAGCCAAGTGGGATTGGTGTACTGATCATTACCTGAAAGTTTCATCAAGATTGGGTGAAAAAGTGTGTGCTGAGATTTCAGGCAACTCATAGTTTTTTGGAAGCTTGGCAGGCCCTTTCCATGAAAGTGATTCTCGCCAGTCTCTGCTTAGGGCTACATCAACAGCAAACAAACCATAGAGAAAGAACTTGAAACTGCTTTATGGTGTCATGTTTCAAAGAGCTAGCACAAACCGTGTTTGATTTAGAGTTCCAAATACATGTATCCCTATAGGAGAAAACAGAGTGAAACCTCAAAATGAAACCGGTTACTGCCAACGAACGGTTTCACCTAGAAGAACGAAATTTGGCGAGCCAAGTGGGATTGGTGTACTGATCATTACCTGAACGTTTCATCAAGATTGGGTGAAAAAGTGTGTGCTGAGATTTCAGGCAACTCGTAGTTTTTTGGAAGCTTGGCAGGCCCTTTCCATGAAAGTGATTCTCACCAGTCTCTGCTTAGGGCTACATCAACAGCAAACAAACCATAGAGATAGAACTTGAAACTGCTTTATGGTGTCAAGTTTCAAAGAGCTAGCACAAACAGTGTTTGATTTAGAGTTCCAAATATCCCTATAGTTCCATGTATCCCTATAGGAGAAAACAGAGTGAAACCTCAAAATGAAACCGGTTACTGCCAATGAACGGTTTCACCGAGAAGAACGAAATTTGGCGAGCCAAGTGGGATTGTTGTACTGATCATTACCTGAAAGTTTCATCAAGATTGGGTGAAAAAGTGTGTGCTGAGATTTCAGGCAACTCGTAGTTTTTTGGAAGCTTGGCAGGCCCTTTCAATGAAAGTGATTCTCGCCAGTCTCTGCTTAGGGCTACATCAACAGCAAACAAACCATAGAGATAGAACTTGAAACTGCTTTATGGTGTCAAGTTTCAAAGAGCTAGCACAAACCGTGTTTGATTTAGAGTTCCAAATACATGTATCCCTATAGGAGAAAACAGAGTGAAACCTCAAAATGAAACCGGTTACTGCCAAGGAACGGTTTCACCTAGAAGAATGAAATTTGGCGAGCCAAGTGGGATTGGTGTAGTGATCATTACCTGAAAGTTTCATCAAGATTGGGTGAAAAAGTGCGTGCTGAGATTTCAGGCAACTTGTAGTTTTTTGGAAGCTTGGCAGGCCCTTTCCATGAAAGTGATTCTCGCCAGTCTCTGCTTAGGGCTACATCAACAGCAAACAAACCATAGAGATAGAACTTGAAACTGCTTTATGGTGTCAAGTTTCAAAGAGCTAGCACAAACCGTGTTTGATTTAGAGTTCCAAATACATGTATCCCTATAGGAGAAAACAGAGTGAAACCTCAAAATGAAACCGGTTACTGCCAAGGAACGGTTTCACCTTGAAGAACGAAATTTGGCGAGCCAAGTGGGATTGGTGTACTGATCATTACCTGAAAGTTTCATGAAGATTGGTTGAAAAAGTGTGTGCTGAGATTTCAGGCAACTCGTAGTTTTTTGGAAGTTTGTCAGGCCCTTTCCATGAAAGTGATTCTCGCCAGTCTCTGCTTAGGGCTACATCAACAGCAAACAAACCATAGAGATAGAACTTGAAACTGCTTTATGGTGTCAAGTTTCAAAGAGCTAGCACAAACCGTGTTTGATTTAGAGTTCCAAATACATGTATCCCTATAGGCGAAAACAGAGTGAAACCTCAAAATGAAACCGGTTACTGCCAACGAACGGTTTCACCTAGAAGAACGAGATTTGGCGAGCCAAGTGGGATTGGTGTACTGATCATGACCTGAAAGTTTCATCAAGATTGGGTGAAAAAGTGTGTGCTGAGATTTCAGGCAACTCGTAGTTTTTTGGAAGCTTGGCAGGCCCTTTCCATGAAAGTGATTCTCGCCAGTCTCTGCTTAGGGCTACATCAACAGCAAACAAACCATAGAGATAGAACTTGAAACTGCTTTATGGTGTCAAGTTTCAAAGAGCTAGCACAAACCGTGTTTGATTTAGAGTTCCAAATACATGTATCCCTATAGGAGAAAACAGAGTGAAACCTCAAAATGAAACCGGTTACTGCCAACGAACGGTTTCACCTAGAAGAACGAAATTTGGCGAGCCAAGTGGGATTGGTGTACTGATCATTACCTGAAAGTTTCATCAAGATTGAGTGAAAAAGTGTGTGCTGAGATTTCAGGCAACTTGTAGTTTTTTGGAAGCTTGGCAGGCCCTTTCCATGAAAGTGATTCTCGCCAGTCTCTGCTTAGGGCTACATCAACAGCAAACAAACCATAGAGACAGAACTTGAAACTGCTTTAGGTGTCAAGTTTCAAAGAGCTAGCACAAACCGTGTTTGATTTAGAGTTCCAAATACATGTATCCCTATAGGAGAAAACAGAGTGAAACCTCAAAATGAAACCGGTTACTGCAAACGAACGGTTTCACCTAGAAGAACGAAATTTGGCGAGCCAAGTGGGATTTGTTTACTGATCATTACCTGAAAGTTTCATCAAGATTGGGTGAAAAAGTGTGTGCTGAGATTTCAGGCAACTCGTAGTTTTTTGGAAGCTTGGCAGGCCCTTTCCATGAAAGTGATTCTCGCCAGTCTCTGCTTAGGGCTACATCAACAGCAAACAAACCATAGAGATAGAACTTGAAACTGCTTTATGGTGTCAAGTTTCAAAGAGCTAGCACAAACCGTGTTTGATTTAGAGTTCCAAATACATGTATCCCTATAGGAGAAAACAGAGTGAAACCTCAAAATGAAACCGGTTACTGCCAACGAACGGTTTCACCTAGAAGAACGAAATTTGGCGAGCCAAGTGGGATTGGTGTACTGATCATTACCTGAAAGTTTCATCAAGATTGGGTGAAAAAGTGTGTGCTGAGATTTCAGGCAACTCGTAGTTTTTTGGAAGCTTGGCAGGCCCTTTCCATGAAAGTGATTCTCGCCAGTCTCTGCTTAGGGCTACATCAACAGCAAACAAACCATAGAGACAGAACTTGAAACTGCTTTATGGTGTCAAGTTTCAAAGAGCTAGCACAAACCGTGTTTGATTTAGAGTTCCAAATACATGTATCCCTATAGGAGAAAATAGAGTGAAACCTCAAAATGAAACCGGTTACTGCCAACGAACGGTTTCACCTAGAAGAACGAAATTTGGCGAGCCAAGTGGGATTGGTGTACTACTGATCATTACCTGAAAGTTTCATCAAGATTGGGTGAAAAAGTGTGTGCTGAGATTTCAGGCAACTCATAGTTTTTTGGAAGCTTGGCAGGCCCTTTCCATGAAAGTGATTCTCGCCAGTCTCTGCTTAGGGCTACATCAACATCAAACAAACTATAGAGACAGAACTTGAAACTGCTTTATGGTGTCAAGTTTCAAAGAGCTAGCACAAACCATGTTTGATTTAGAGTTCCAAATACATGTATCCCTATAGGAGAAAACAGAGTGAAACCTCAAAATGAAACCGATTACTGCCAACGAACGGTTTCACCTAGAAGAACGAAATTTGGCGAGCCAAGTGGGATTGGTGTACTGATCATTACCTGAAAGTTTCATCAAGATTGGGTGAAAAAGTGTGTGCTGAGATTTCAGGCAACTCGTAGTTTTTTGGAAGCTTGGCAGGCCCTTTCCATGAAAGTGATTCTCACCAGTCTCTGCTTAGGGCTACATCAAAAGCAAACAAACCATAGAGATAGAACATGAAACTGCTTTATGGTGTCAAGTTTCAAAGAGCTAGCACAAACCGTGTTTGATTTAGAGTTCCAAATACATGTATCCCTATAGGCGAAAACAGAGTGAAACCTCAAAATGAAACCGGTTACTGCCAACGAACGGTTTCACCTAGAAGAACGAAATTTGGCGAGCCAAGTGGGATTGGTGTACTGATCATTACCTGAAAGTTTCATCAAGATTGGGTGAAAAAGTGTGTGCTGAGATTTCAGGCAACTCGTAGTTTTTTGGAAGCTTGGCAGGCCCTTTCCATGAAAGTGATTCTCACCAGTCTCTGCTTAGGGCTACATCAAAAGCAAACAAACCATAGAGATAGAACTTGAAATTGCTTTATGGTGTCAAGTTTCAAAGAGCTAGCACAAACCGTGTTTGATTTAGAGTTCCAAATATCCCTATAGTTCCATGTATCCCTATAGGAGAAAACAGAGTGAAACCTCAAAATGAAACCGGTTACTGCCAGCGAACGGTTTCACCTAGAAGAACGAGATTTGGCGAGCCAAGTGGGATTGGTGTACTGATCATGACCTGAAAGTTTCATCAAGATTGGGTGAAAAAGTGTGTGCTGAGATTTCAGGCAACTCGTAGTTTTTTGGAAGCTTGGCAGGCCCTTTCCATGAAAGTGATTCTCGCCAGTCTCTGCTTAGGGCTACATCAACAGCAAACAAACCATAGAGATAGAACTTGAAACTGCTTTATGGTGTCAAGTTTCAAAGAGCTAGCACAAACCGTGTTTGATTTAGAGTTCCAAATACATGTATCCCTATAGGAGAAAACAGAGTGAAACCTCAAAATGAAACCGGTTACTGCCAACGAACGGTTTCACCTAGAAGAACGAAATTTGGCGAGCCAAGTGGGATTGGTGTACTGATCATTACCTGAAAGTTTCATCAAGATTGAGTGAAAAAGTGTGTGCTGAGATTTCAGGCAACTTGTAGTTTTTTGGAAGCTTGGCAGGCCCTTTCCATGAAAGTGATTCTCGCCAGTCTCTGCTTAGGGCTACATCAACAGCAAACAAACCATAGAGACAGAACTTGAAACTGCTTTAGGTGTCAAGTTTCAAAGAGCTAGCACAAACCGTGTTTGATTTAGAGTTCCAAATACATGTATCCCTATAGGAGAAAACAGAGTGAAACCTCAAAATGAAACCGGTTACTGCAAACGAACGGTTTCACCTAGAAGAACGAAATTTGGCGAGCCAAGTGGGATTTGTTTACTGATCATTACCTGAAAGTTTCATCAAGATTGGGTGAAAAAGTGTGTGCTGAGATTTCAGGCAACTCGTAGTTTTTTGGAAGCTTGGCAGGCCCTTTCCATGAAAGTGATTCTCGCCAGTCTCTGCTTAGGGCTACATCAACAGCAAACAAACCATAGAGATAGAACTTGAAACTGCTTTATGGTGTCAAGTTTCAAAGAGCTAGCACAAACCGTGTTTGATTTAGAGTTCCAAATACATGTATCCCTATAGGAGAAAACAGAGTGAAACCTCAAAATGAAACCGGTTACTGCCAACGAACGGTTTCACCTAGAAGAACGAAATTTGGCGAGCCAAGTGGGATTGGTGTACTGATCATTACCTGAAAGTTTCATCAAGATTGGGTGAAAAAGTGTGTGCTGAGATTTCAGGCAACTCGTAGTTTTTTGGAAGCTTGGCAGGCCCTTTCCATGAAAGTGATTCTCGCCAGTCTCTGCTTAGGGCTACATCAACAGCAAACAAACCATAGAGACAGAACTTGAAACTGCTTTATGGTGTCAAGTTTCAAAGAGCTAGCACAAACCGTGTTTGATTTAGAGTTCCAAATACATGTATCCCTATAGGAGAAAATAGAGTGAAACCTCAAAATGAAACCGGTTACTGCCAACGAACGGTTTCACCTAGAAGAACGAAATTTGGCGAGCCAAGTGGGATTGGTGTACTACTGATCATTACCTGAAAGTTTCATCAAGATTGGGTGAAAAAGTGTGTGCTGAGATTTCAGGCAACTCATAGTTTTTTGGAAGCTTGGCAGGCCCTTTCCATGAAAGTGATTCTCGCCAGTCTCTGCTTAGGGCTACATCAACATCAAACAAACTATAGAGACAGAACTTGAAACTGCTTTATGGTGTCAAGTTTCAAAGAGCTAGCACAAACCATGTTTGATTTAGAGTTCCAAATACATGTATCCCTATAGGAGAAAACAGAGTGAAACCTCAAAATGAAACCGATTACTGCCAACGAACGGTTTCACCTAGAAGAACGAAATTTGGCGAGCCAAGTGGGATTGGTGTACTGATCATTACCTGAAAGTTTCATCAAGATTGGGTGAAAAAGTGTGTGCTGAGATTTCAGGCAACTCGTAGTTTTTTGGAAGCTTGGCAGGCCCTTTCCATGAAAGTGATTCTCACCAGTCTCTGCTTAGGGCTACATCAAAAGCAAACAAACCATAGAGATAGAACATGAAACTGCTTTATGGTGTCAAGTTTCAAAGAGCTAGCACAAACCGTGTTTGATTTAGAGTTCCAAATACATGTATCCCTATAGGCGAAAACAGAGTGAAACCTCAAAATGAAACCGGTTACTGCCAACGAACGGTTTCACCTAGAAGAACGAAATTTGGCGAGCCAAGTGGGATTGGTGTACTGATCATTACCTGAAAGTTTCATCAAGATTGGGTGAAAAAGTGTGTGCTGAGATTTCAGGCAACTCGTAGTTTTTTGGAAGCTTGGCAGGCCCTTTCCATGAAAGTGATTCTCACCAGTCTCTGCTTAGGGCTACATCAAAAGCAAACAAACCATAGAGATAGAACTTGAAATTGCTTTATGGTGTCAAGTTTCAAAGAGCTAGCACAAACCGTGTTTGATTTAGAGTTCCAAATATCCCTATGGTTCCATGTATCCCTATAGGAGAAAACAGAGTGAAACCTCAAAATGAAACCGGTTACTGCCAATGAACGGTTTCACCTAGAAGAACGAAATTTGGCGAGCCAAGTGGGATTGGTGTACTGATCATTACCTGAAAGTTTCATCAAGATTGGGTGAAAAAGTGTGTGCTGAGATTTCAGGCAACTCGTAGTTTTTTGGAAGCTTGGCAGGCCCTTTCCATGAAAGTGATTCTCGCCAGTCTCTGCTTAGGGCTACATCAACAGCAAACAAACCATAGAGATACAACTTGAAACTGCTTTATGGTGTCAAGTTTCAAAGAGCTAGCACAAACCGTGTTTGATTTAGAGTTCCAAATACATGTATCCCTATAGGAGAAAACAGAGTGAAACCTCAAAATGAAACCGGTTACTGCCAAGGAACGGTTTCACCTAGAAGAATGAAATTTGGCGAGCCAAGTGGGATTGGTGTAGTGATCATTACCTGAAAGTTTCATCAAGATTGGGTGAAAAAGTGAGTGCTGAGATTTCAGGCAACTTGTAGTTTTTTGGAAGCTTGGCAGGCCCTTTCCATGAAAGTGATTCTCGCCAGTCTCTGCTTAGGGCTACATCAACAGCAAACAAACCATAGAGATAGAACTTGAAACTGCTTTATGCTGTCAAGTTTCAAAGAGCTAGCACAAACCGTGTTTGATTTAGAGTTCCAAATACATGTATCCCTATAGGAGAAAACAGAGTGAAACCTCAAAATGAAACCGGTTACTGCCAACGAACGGTTTCACCTAGAAGAACGAAATTTGGCGAGCCAAGTGGGATTGATGTACTGATCATTACCTGAAAGTTTCATCAAGATTGGGTGAAAAAGTGTGTGCTGAGATTTCAGGCAACTCGTAGTTTTTTGGAAGCTTGGCAGGCGTTTCTTGGAAGCTCGGCAGGCCCTTTCCATGAAAGTGATTCTCGCCAGTCTCTGCTTAGGGCTACATCAACAGCAAACAAACCATAGAGATAGAACTTGAAACTGCTTTATGGTGTCAAGTTTCAAAGAGCTAGCACAAACCGTGTTTGATTTAGAGTTCCAAATACATGTATCCCTATAGGAGAAAACAGAGTGAAACCTCAAAATGTAACCGGTTACTGCCTACGAACGGTTTCACCTAGAAGAACGAAATTTGGCGAGCCAAGTGGGATTGGTGTACTGATCATTACCTGAAAGTTTCATCAAGATTGGGTGAAAAAGTGTGTGCTGAGATTTCAGGCAACTCGTATTTTTTTGGAAGGTTGGCAGGCCCTTTCCATGAAAGTGATTCTCGCCAGTCTCTGCTTAGGGCTACATCAACAGCAAACAAACCATAAAGATAGAACTTGAAACTGCTTTATGGTGTCAAGTTTCAAAGAGCTAGCACAAACCGTGTTTGATTTAGAGTTCCAAATACATGTATCCCTATAGGAGAAAACAGAGTGAAACCTCAAAATGAAACCGGTTACTGCCAAGGAACGGTTTCACCTTGAAGAACGAAATTTGGCGAGCCAAGTGGGATTGGTGTACTGATCATTACCTGAAAGTTTCATCAAGATTGGTTGAAAAAGTGTGTGCTGAGATTTCAGGCAACTCGTAGTTTTTTGGAAGTTTGTCAGGCCCTTTCCATGAAAGTGATTCTCGCCAGTCTCTGCTTAGGGCTACATCAACAGCAAACAAACCATAGAGATAGAACTTGAAACTGCTTTATGGTGTCAAGTTTCAAAGAGCTAGCACAAACCGTGTTTGATTTAGAGTTCCAAATACATGTATCCCTATAGGCGAAAACAGAGTGAAACCTCAAAATGAAACCGGTTACTGCCAACGAACGGTTTCACCTAGAAGAACGAGATTTGGCCAGCCAAGTGGGATTGGTGTACTGATCATGACCTGAAAGTTTCATCAAGATTGGGTGAAAAAGTGTGTGCTGAGATTTCAGGAAACTCGTAGTTTTTTGGAAGCTTGGCAGGCCCTTTCCATGAAAGTGATTCTCACCAGTCTCTGCTTAGGGCTACATCAAAAGCAAACAAACCATAGAGATAGAACTTGAAACTGCTTTATGGTGTCAAGTTTCAAAGAGCTAGCACAAACCGTGTTTGATTTAGAGTTCCAAATACATGTATCCCTATAGGAGAAAACAGAGTGAAACCTCAAAATGAAACCGGTTACTGCCAACGAACGGTTTCACCTAGAAGAACGAAATTTGGCGAGCCAAGTGGGATTGATGTACTGATCATTACCTGAAAGTTTCATCAAGATTGGGTGAAAAAGTGTGTGCTGAGATTTCAGGAAACTCGTAGTTTTTTGGAAGCTTGGCAGGCGTTTCTTGGAAGCTCTGCAGGCCCTTTCCATGAAAGTGATTCTCGCCAGTCTCTGCTTAGGGCTACATCAACAGCAAACAAACCATAGAGATAGAACTTGAAACTGCTTTATGGTGTCAAGTTTCAAAGAGCTAGCACAAACCGTGTTTGATTTAGAGTTCCAAATACATGTATCCCTATAGGAGAAAACAGAGTGAAACCTCAAAATGTAACCGGTTACTGCCTACGAACGGTTTCACCTAGAAGAACGAAATTTGGCGAGCCAAGTGGGATTGGTGTACTGATCATTACCTGAAAGTTTCATCAAGATTGGGTGAAAAAGTGTGTGCTGAGATTTCAGGCAACTCGTAATTTTTTGGAAGCTTGGCAGGCCCTTTCCATGAAAGTGATTCTCGCCAGTCTCTGCTTAGGGCTACATCAACAGCAAACAAACCATAAAGATAGAAATTGAAACTGCTTTATGGTGTCAAGTTTCAAAGAGCTAGCACAAACCGTGTTTGATTTAGAGTTCCAAATACATGTATCCCTATAGGAGAAAACAGAGTGAAACCTCAAAATGAAACCGGTTACTGCCAACGAACGGTTTCACCTAGAAGAACGAAATTTGGCGAGCCAAGTGGGATTGGTGTACTGATCATTACCTGAAAGTTTCATCAAGATTGGGTGAAAAAGTGTGTGCTGAGATTTCAGGCAACTCGTAGTTTTTTGGAAGCTTGGCAGGCCCTTTCCATGAAAGTGATTCTCACCAGTCTCTGCTTAGGGCTACATCAAAAGCAAACAAACCATAGAGATAGAACTTGAAACTGCTTTATGGTGTCAAGTTTCAAAGAGCTAGCACAAACCGTGTTTGATTTAGAGTTCCAAATACATGTATCCCTATAGGCGAAAACAGAGTGAAACCTCAAAATGAAACCGGTTACTGCCAACGAACGGTTTCACCTAGAAGAACGAAATTTGGCGAGCCAAGTGGGATTGGTGTACTGATCATTACCTGAATGTTTCATCAAGATTGGGTGAAAAAGTGTGTGCTGAGATTTCAGGCAACTCGTAGTTTTTTGGAAGCTTGGCAGGCCCTTTCCATGAAAGTGATTCTCGCCAGTCTCTGCTTAGGGCTACATCAACAGCAAACAAACCATAGAGACAGAACTTGAAACTGCTTTATGGTGTCAAGTTTCAAAGAGCTAGCACAAACCGTGTTTGATTTAGAGTTCCAAATACATGTATCCCTATAGGAGAAAACAGAGTGAAACCTCAAAATGAAACTGGTTACTGCCAACGAACGGTTTCACCTAGAAGAACGAAATTTGGCGAGCCAAGTGGGATTGGTGTACTACTGATCATTACCTGAAAGTTTCATCAAGATTGGGTGAAAAAGTGTGTGCTGAGATTTCAGGCAACTCGTAGTTTTTTGGAAGCTTGGCAGGCCCTTTCCATGAAAGTGATTCTCGCCAGTCTCTGCTTAGGGCTACATCAACAGCAAACAAACCATAGAGACAGAACTTGAAACTGCTTTATGGTGTCATGTTTCAAAGAGCTAGCACAAACCATGTTTGATTTAGAGTTCCAAATACATGTATCCCTATAGGAGAAAACAGAGTGAAACCTCAAAATGAAACCGGTTACTGCCAACGAACGGTTTCACCTAGAAGAACGAAATTTGGCGAGCCAAGTGGGATTGGTGTACTGATCATTACCTGAATGTTTCATCAAGATTGGGTGAAAAAGTGTGTGCTGAGATTTCAGGCAACTCGTAGTTTTTTGGAAGCTTGGCAGGCCCTTTCCATGAAAGTGATTCTCACCAGTCTCTGCTTAGGGCTACATCAAAAGCAAACAAACCATAGAGATAGAACATGAAACTGCTTTATGGTGTCAAGTTTCAAAGAGCTAGCACAAACCGTGTTTGATTTAGAGTTCCAAATACATGTATCCCTATAGGCGAAAACAGAGTGAAACCTCAAAATGAAACCGGTTACTGCCAACGAACGGTTTCACCTAGAAGAACGAAATTTGGCGAGCCAAGTGGGATTGGTGTACTGATCATTACCTGAAAGTTTCATCAAGATTGGGTGAAAAAGTGTGTGCTGAGATTTCAGGCAACTCGTAGTTTTTTGGAAGCTTGGCAGGCCCTTTCCATGAAAGTGATTCTCACCAGTCTCTGCTTAGGGCTACATCAACAGCAAACAAACCATAGAGATAGAACTTGAAACTGCTTTATGGTGTCAAGTTTCAAAGAGCTAGCACAAACAGTGTTTGATTTAGAGTTCCAAATATCCCTGTAGTTCCATGTATCCCTATAGGAGACAACAGAGTGAAACATCAAAAAGAAACCGGTTACTGCCAATGAACGGTTTCACCTAGAAGAACGAAATTTGGCGAGCCAAGTGGGATTGTTGTACTGATCATTACCTGAAAGTTTCATCAAGATTGGTTCAAAAAGTGTGTGCTGAGATTTCAGGCAACTCGTAGTTTTTTGGAAGCTTGGCAGGCCCTTTCCATGAAAGTGATTCTCGCAAGTCTCTGCTTAGGGCTACATCAACAGCAAACAAACCATAGAGATAGAACTTGAAACTGCTTTATGGTGTCAAGTTTCAAAGAGCTAGCACAAACCGTGTTTGATTTAGAGTTCCAAATACATGTATCCCTATAGGAGAAAACAGAGTGAAACCTCAAAATGAAACCGGTTACTGCCAACGAACTGTTTCACCTAGAAGAATGAAATTTGGCGAGCCAAGTGGGATTGGTGTAGTGATCATTACCTGAAAGTTTCATCAAGATTGGGTGAAAAAGTGCGTGCTGAGATTTCAGGCAACTTGTAGTTTTTTGGAAGCTTGGCAGGCCCTTTCCATGAAAGTGATTCTCGCCAGTCTCTGCTTAGGGCTACATCAACAGCAAACAAACCATAGAGACAGAACTTGAAACTGCTTTATGGTGTCATGTTTCAAAGAGCTAGCACAAACCATGTTTGATTTAGAGTTCCAAATACATGTATCCCTATAGGAGAAAACAGAGTGAAACCTCAAAATGAAACCGGTTACTGCCAACGAACGGTTTCACCTAGAAGAACAAAATTTGGCGAGCCAAGTGGGATTGGTGTACTGATCATTACCTGAATGTTTCATCAAGATTGGGTGAAAAAGTGTGTGCTGAGATTTCAGGCAACTCGTAGTTTTTTGGAAGCTTGGCAGGCCCTTTCCATGAAAGTGATTCTCACCAGTCTCTGCTTAGGGCTACATCAAAAGCAAACAAACCATAGAGATAGAACATGAAACTGCTTTATGGTGTCAAGTTTCAAAGAGCTAGCACAAACCGTGTTTGATTTAGAGTTCCAAATACATGTATCCCTATAGGCGAAAACAGAGTGAAACCTCAAAATGAAACCGGTTACTGCCAACGAACGGTTTCACCTAGAAGAACGAAATTTGGCGAGCCAAGTGGGATTGGTGTACTGATCATTACCTGAAAGTTTCATCAAGATTGGGTGAAAAAGTGTGTGCTGAGATTTCAGGCAACTCGTAGTTTTTTGGAAGCTTGGCAGGCCCTTTCCATGAAAGTGATTCTCACCAGTCTCTGCTTAGGGCTACATCAACAGCAAACAAACCATAGAGATAGAACTTGAAACTGCTTTATGGTGTCAAGTTTCAAAGAGCTAGCACAAACAGTGTTTGATTTAGAGTTCCAAATATCCCTATAGTTCCATGTATCCCTATAGGAGAAAACAGAGTGAAACATCAAAATGAAACCGGTTACTGCCAATGAACGGTTTCACCTAGAAGAACGAAATTTGGCGAGCCAAGTGGGATTGTTGTACTGATCATTACCTGAAAGTTTCATCAAGATTGGTTCAAAAAGTGTGTGCTGAGATTTCAGGCAACTCGTAGTTTTTTGGAAGCTTGGCAGGCCCTTTCCATGAAAGTGATTCTCGCAAGTCTCTGCTTAGGGCTACATCAACAGCAAACAAACCATAGAGATAGAACTTGAAACTGCTTTATGGTGTCAAGTTTCAAAGAGCTAGCACAAACCGTGTTTGATTTAGAGTTCCAAATACATGTATCCCTATAGGAGAAAACAGAGTGAAACCTCAAAATGAAACCGGTTACTGCCAACGAACTGTTTCACCTAGAAGAATGAAATTTGGCGAGCCAAGTGGGATTGGTGTAGTGATCATTACCTGAAAGTTTCATCAAGATTGGGTGAAAAAGTGCGTGCTGAGATTTCAGGCAACTTGTAGTTTTTTGGAAGCTTGGCAGGCCCTTTCCATGAAAGTGATTCTCGCCAGTCTCTGCTTAGGGCTACATCAACAGCAAACAAACCATAGAGATAGAAATTGAAACTGCTTTATGGTGTCAAGTTTCAAAGAGCTAGCACAAACCGTGTTTGATTTAGAGTTCCAAATACATGTATCCCTATAGGAGAAAACAGAGTGAAACCTCAAAATGAAACCGGTTACTGCCAACGAACGGTTTCACCTAGAAGAACGAAATTTGGCGAGCCAAGTGGGATTGGTGTACTGATCATTACCTGAAAGTTTCATCAAGATTGGGTGAAAAAGTGTGTGCTGAGATTTCAGGCAACTCGTAGTTTTTTGGAAGCTTGGCAGGCCCTTTCCATGAAAGTGATTCTCACCAGTCTCTGCTTAGGGCTACATCAAAAGCAAACAAACCATAGAGATAGAACTTGAAACTGCTTTATGGTGTCAAGTTTCAAAGAGCTAGCACAAACCGTGTTTGATTTAGAGTTCCAAATACATGTATCCCTATAGGCGAAAACAGAGTGAAACCTCAAAATGAAACCGGTTACTGCCAACGAAGGGTTTCACCTAGAAGAACGAAATTTGGCGAGCCAAGTGGGATTGGTGTACTGATCATTACCTGAATGTTTCATCAAGATTGGGTGAAAAAGTGTGTGCTGAGATTTCAGGCAACTCGTAGTTTTTTGGAAGCTTGGCAGGCCCTTTCCATGAAAGTGATTCTCGCCAGTCTCTGCTTAGGGCTACATCAACAGCAAACAAACCATAGAGACAGAACTTGAAACTGCTTTATGGTGTCAAGTTTCAAAGAGCTAGCACAAACCGTGTTTGATTTAGAGTTCCAAATACATGTATCCCTATAGGAGAAAACAGAGTGAAACCTCAAAATGAAACTGGTTACTGCCAACGAACGGTTTCACCTAGAAGAACGAAATTTGGCGAGCCAAGTGGGATTGGTGTACTACTGATCATTACCTGAAAGTTTCATCAAGATTGGGTGAAAAAGTGTGTGCTGAGATTTCAGGCAACTCGTAGTTTTTTGGAAGCTTGGCAGGCCCTTTCCATGAAAGTGATTCTCGCCAGTCTCTGCTTAGGGCTACATCAACAGCAAACAAACCATAGAGACAGAACTTGAAACTGCTTTATGGTGTCATGTTTCAAAGAGCTAGCACAAACCATGTTTGATTTAGAGTTCCAAATACATGTATCCCTATAGGAGAAAACAGAGTGAAACCTCAAAATGAAACCGGTTACTGCCAACGAACGGTTTCACCTAGAAGAACGAAATTTGGCGAGCCAAGTGGGATTGGTGTACTGATCATTACCTGAATGTTTCATCAAGATTGGGTGAAAAAGTGTGTGATGAGATTTCAGGCAACTTGTAGTTTTTTGGAAGCTTGGCAGGCCCTTTCCATGAAAGTGATTCTCACCAGTCTCTGCTTAGGGCTACATCAAAAGCAAACAAACCATAGAGATAGAACATGAAACTGCTTTATGGTGTCAAGTTTCAAAGAGCTAGCACAAACCGTGTTTGATTTAGAGTTCCAAATACATGTATCCCTATAGGCGAAAACAGAGTGAAACCTCAAAATGAAACCGGTTACTGCCAACGAACGGTTTCACCTAGAAGAACGAAATTTGGCGAGCCAAGTGGGATTGGTGTACTGATCATTACCTGAAAGTTTCATCAAGATTGGGTGAAAAAGTGTGTGCTGAGATTTCAGGCAACTCGTAGTTTTTTGGAAGCTTGGCAGGCCCTTTCCATGAAAGTGATTCTCACCAGTCTCTGCTTAGGGCTACATCAACAGCAAACAAACCATAGAGATAGAACTTGAAACTGCTTTATGGTGTCAAGTTTCAAAGAGCTAGCACAAACAGTGTTTGATTTAGAGTTCCAAATATCCCTATAGTTCCATGTATCCCTATAGGAGAAAACAGAGTGAAACATCAAAAAGAAACCGGTTACTGCCAATGAACGGTTTCACCTAGAAGAACGAAATTTGGCGAGCCAAGTGGGATTGTTGTACTGATAATTACCTGAAAGTTTCATCAAGATTGGTTCAAAAAGTGTGTGCTGAGATTTCAGGCAACTCGTAGTTTTTTGGAAGCTTGGCAGGCCCTTTCCATGAAAGTGATTCTCGCAAGTCTCTGCTTAGGGCTACATCAACAGCAAACAAACCATAGAGATAGAACTTGAAACTGCTTTATGGTGTCAAGTTTCAAAGAGCTAGCACAAACCGTGTTTGATTTAGAGTTCCAAATACATGTATCCCTATAGGAGAAAACAGAGTGAAACCTCAAAATGAAACCGGTTACTGCCAACGAACTGTTTCACCTAGAAGAATGAAATTTGGCGAGCCAAGTGGGATTGGTGTAGTGATCATTACCTGAAAGTTTCATCAAGATTGGGTAAAAAAGTGCGTGCTGAGATTTCAGGCAACTTGTAGTTTTTTGGAAGCTTGGCAGGCCCTTTCCATGAAAGTGATTCTCGCCAGTCTCTGCTTAGGGCTACATCAACAGCAAACAAACCATAGAGACAGAACTTGAAACTGCTTTATGGTGTCATGTTTCAAAGAGCTAGCACAAACCATGTTTGATTTAGAGTTCCAAATACATGTATCCCTATAGGAGAAAACAGAGTGAAACCTCAAAATGAAACCGGTTACTGCCAACGAACGGTTTCACCTAGAAGAACGAAATTTGGCGAGCCAAGTGGGATTGGTGTAATGATCATTACCTGAATGTTTCATCAAGATTGGGTGAAAAAGTGTGTGCTGAGATTTCAGGCAACTCGTAGTTTTTTGGAAGCTTGGCAGGCCCTTTCCATGAAAGTGATTCTCACCAGTCTCTGCTTAGGGCTACATCAAAAGCAAACAAACCATAGAGATAGAACATGAAACTGCTTTATGGTGTCAAGTTTCAAAGAGCTAGCACAAACCGTGTTTGATTTAGAGTTCCAAATACATGTATCCCTATAGGCGAAAACAGAGTGAAACCTCAAAATGAAACCGGTTACTGCCAACGAACGGTTTCACCTAGAAGAACGAAATTTGGCGAGCCAAGTGGGATTGATGTACTGATCATTACCTGAAAGTTTCATCAAGATTGGGTGAAAAAGTGTGTGCTGAGATTTCAGGCAACTCGTAGTTTTTTGGAAGCTTGGCAGGCCCTTTCCATGAAAGTGATTCTCACCAGTCTCTGCTTAGGGCTACATCAACAGCAAACAAACCATAGAGATAGAACTTGAAACTGCTTTATGGTGTCAAGTTTCAAAGAGCTAGCACAAACAGTGTTTGATTTAGAGTTCCAAATATCCCTATAGTTCCATGTATCCCTATAGGAGAAAACAGAGTGAAACATCAAAAAGAAACCGGTTACTGCCAATGAACGGTTTCACCTAGAAGAACGAAATTTGGCGAGCCAAGTGGGATTGTTGTACTGATCATTACCTGAAAGTTTCATCAAGATTGGTTCAAAAAGTGTGTGCTGAGATTTCAGGCAACTCGTAGTTTTTTGGAAGCTTGGCAGGCCCTTTCCATGAAAGTGATTCTCGCAAGTCTCTGCTTAGGGCTACATCAACAGCAAACAAACCATAGAGATAGAACTTGAAACTGCTTTATGGTGTCAAGTTTCAAAGAGCTAGCACAAACCGTGTTTGATTTAGAGTTCCAAATACATGTATCCCTATAGGAGAAAACAGAGTGAAACCTCAAAATGAAACCGGTTACTGCCAACGAACTGTTTCACCTAGAAGAATGAAATTTGGCGAGCCAAGTGGGATTGGTGTAGTGATCATTACCTGAAAGTTTCATCAAGATTGGGTGAAAAAGTGCGTGCTGAGATTTCAGGCAACTTGTAGTTTTTTGGAAGCTTGGCAGGCCCTTTCCATGAAAGTGATTCTCGCCAGTCTCTGCTTAGGGCTACATCAACAGCAAACAAACCATAGAGATAGAACTTGAAACTGCTTTATGGTGTCAAGTTTCAAAGAGCTAGCACAAACCGTGTTTGATTTAGAGTTCCAAATACATGTATTCCTATAGGAGAAAACAGAGTGAAACCTCAAAATGAAACCGGTTACTGCCAACGAACGGTTTCACCTTGAAGAACGAAATTTGGCGAGCCAAGTGGGATTGGTGTACTGATCATTACCTGAAAGTTTCATCAAGATTGGGTGAAAAAGTGTGTGCTGAGATTTCAGGCAACTCGTAGTTTTTTGGAAGTTTGTCAGGCCCTTTCCATGAAAGTGATTCTCGCCAGTCTCTGCTTAGGGCTACATCAACAGTAAACAAACCATAGAGATAGAACTTGAAACTGCTTATGGTGTCAAGTTTCAAAGAGCTAGCACAAACCGTGTTTGATTTAGAGTTCCAAATACATGTATCCCTATAGGCGAAAACAGAGTGAAACCTCAAAATGAACCGGTTACTGCCAACGAACGGTTTCACCTAGAAGAACGAGATTTGGCGAGCCAAGTGGGATTGGTGTACTGATCATGACCTGAAAGTTTCATCAAGATTGGGTGAAAAAGTGTGTGCTGAGATTTCAGGAAACTCGTAGTTTTTTGGAAGCTTGGCAGGCCCTTTCCATGAAAGGGATTCTCACCAGTCTCTGCTTAGGGCTACATCAAAAGCAAACAAACCATAGAGATAGAACTTGAAACTGCTTTATGGTGTCAAGTTTCAAAGAGCTAGCACAAACCGTGTTTGATTTAGAGTTCCAAATACATGTATCCCTATAGGAGAAAACAGAGTGAAACCTCAAAATGAAACCGGTTACTGCCAATGAACGGTTTCACCTAGAAGAACGAAATTTGGCGAGCCAAGTGGGATTGATGTACTGATCATTACCTGAAAGTTTCATCAAGATTGGGTGAAAAAGTGTGTGCTGAGATTTCAGGAAACTCGTAGTTTTTTGGAAGCTTGGCAGGCGTTTCTTGGAAGCTCGGCAGGCCCTTTCCATGAAAGTGATTCTCGCCAGTCTCTGCTGAGGGCTACATCAACAGCAAACAAACCATAGAGATAGAACTTGAAACTGCTTTATGGTGTCAAGTTTCAAAGAGCTAGCACAAACCGTGTTTGATTTAGAGTTCCAAATACATGTATCCCTATAGGAGAAAACAGAGTGAAACCTCAAAATGTAACCGGTTACTGCCTACGAACGGTTTCACCTAGAAGAACGAAATTTGGCGAGCCAAGTGGGATTGGTGTACTGATCATTACCTGAAAGTTTCATCAAGATTGGGTGAAAAAGTGTGTGCTGAGATTTCAGGCAACTCGTATTTTTTTGGAAGCTTGGCAGGCCCTTTCCATGAAAGTGATTCTCGCCAGTCTCTGCTTAGGGCTACATCAAGAGCAAACAAACCATAGAGATAGAACTTGAAACTGCTTTATGGTGTCAAGTTTCAAAGAGCTAGCACAAACCTTGTTTGATTTAGAGTTCCAAATACATGTATCCCTCTAGGAGAAAACAGAGTGAAACCTCAAAATGAAACCGGTTACTGCCAAGGAACGGTTTCACCTAGAAGAACGAAATTTGGCGAGCCAAGTGGGATTGGTGTATGGATCATTACCTGAAAGTTTCATCAAGATTGGGTGAAAAAGTGTGTGCTGAGATTTCAGGCAACTCGTAGTTTTTTGGAAGCTTGGCAGGCCCTTTCCATGAAAGTGATTCTCGCCAGTCTCTGCTTAGGGCTACATCAACAGCAAACAAACCATAGAGATAGAACTTGAAACTGCTTTATGGTGTCAAGTTTCAAAGAGCTAGCACAAACCGTGTTTGATTTAGAGTTCCAAATACATGTATCCCTACAGGAGAAAACAGAGTGAAACCTCAAAAGGAAACCGGTTACTGCCAACGAACGGTTTCACCTAGAAGAACGAAATTTGGCGAGCCAAGTGGGATTGGTGTACTGATCATTACCTTAAAGTTTCATCAAGATTGGGTGAAAAAGTGTGTGCTGAGATTTCAGGCAACTCGTAGTTTTTTGGAAGCTTGGCAGGCCCTTTCCATGAAAGTGATTCTCGCCAGTCTCTGCTTAGGGCTACATCAAGAGCAAACAAACCATAGAGATAGAACTTGAAACTGCTTTATGGTGTCAAGTTTCAAAGAGCTAGCACAAACCGTGTTTGATTTAGAGTTCCAAATACATGTATCCCTATAGGAGAAAACAGAGTGAAACCTCAAAATGAAACCGGTTACTTCCAACGAACGGTTTCACCTAGAAGAACGAAATTTCGCGAGCCAAGTGGGATTGGTGTACTGATCATTACCTGAAAGTTTTATCAAGATTGGGTGAAAAAGTGTGTGCTGAGATTTCAGGCATTTCGTGGTTTTTTGGAAGCTTGGCAGGCCCTTTCCATGAAAGTGATTCTCGTCAGTCTCTGCTTAGGGCTACATCAACAGCAAACAAACCATAGAGACAGAACTTGAAACTGCTTTATGGTGTCAAGTTTCAAAGAGCTAGCACAAACCGTGTTTGATTTAGAGTTCCATATACATGTATCCCTATAGGAGAAAACAGAGTGAAACCTCAAAATGAAACCGGTTACTGCCAACGAACAGTTTCACCTAGAAGAACGAAATTTGGCGAGCCAAGTGGGATTGGTGTACTGATCATTACCTGAAAGTTTCATCAAGGTTGGGTGAAAAAGTGTGTGCTGAGATTTCAGGGATCTTGTAGTTTTTTGGAAGCTTGTCAGGCCCTTTCCATGAAAGTGATTCTCGCCAGTCTCTGCTCAGGGCTACATCAACAGCAAACAAACCATAGAGATAGAACTTGAAACTGCTTTATGGTGTCAAGTTTCAAAGAGCTAGCACAAACCGTGTTTGATTTAGAGTTCCAAATACATGTATCCCTATAGGAGAAAACAGAGTGAAACCTCAAAATGAAACCGGTTACTGCCAACGAACGGTTTCACCTAGAAGAACGAAATTTGGCGAGCCAAGTGGGATTGGTGTACTGATCATTACCTGAAAGTTTCATCAAGATTGGGTGAAAAAGTGTGTGCTGAGATTTCAGGGAACTCGTAGTTTTTTGGAAGCTTGGCAGGCCCTTTCCATGAAAGTGATTCTCGCCAGTCTCTGCTTAGGGCTACATCAACAGCAAACAAACCATAGAGATAGAACTTGAAACTGCTTTATGATGTCAAGTTTCAAAGAGCTAGCACAAACCGTGTTTGATTTAGAGTTCCAAATACATGTATCCCTCTAGGAGAAAACAGAGTGAAACCTCAAAATGAAACCGGTTACTGCCAACGAACGGTTTCACCTAGAAGAACGAAATTTGGCGAGCCAAGTGGGATTGGTGTAATGATCATTACCTGAAAGTTTCATCAAGATTGGGTGAAAAAGTGTGTGCTGAGATTTCAGGCAACTCGTAGTTTTTTGGAAGCTTGGCAGGCCCTTTCCATGAAAGTGATTCTCGCCAGTCTCTGCTTAGGGCTACATCAACAGCAAACAAACCATAGAGATAGAACTTGAAACTGCTTTATGGTGTTAAGTTTCAAAGAGCTAGCACAAACCATGTTTGATTTAGAGTTCCAAATACATGTATCCCTATAGGAGAAAACAGAGTGAAACCTCAAAATGAAACCGGTTACTGCCAACGAACGGTTTCACCTAGAAGAACGAAATTTGGCGAGCCAAGTGGGATTGGTGTACTGATCATTACCTGAAAGTTTCATCAAGATTGGGTGAAAAAGTGTGTGCTGAAATTTCAGGCAACTCGTAGTTTTTTGGAAGCTTGGCAGGCCCTTTCCATGAAAGTGATTCTCGCCAGTCTCTGCTTAGGGCTACATCAAGAGCAAACAAACCATAGAGATAGAACTTGAAACTGCTTTATGGTGTCAAGTTTCAAAGAGCTAGCACAAACCGTGTTTGATTTAGAGTTCCAAATACATGTATCCCTATAGGAGAAAACAGAGTGAAACCTCAAAATGAAACCGGTTACTTCCAACGAACGGTTTCACCTAGAAGAACGAAATTTCGCGAGCCAAGTGGGATTGGTGTACTGATCATTACCTGAAAGTTTTATCAAGATTGGGTGAAAAAGTGTGTGCTGAGATTTCAGGCATTTCGTGGTTTTTTGGAAGCTTGGCAGGCCCTTTCCATGAAAGTGATTCTCGTCAGTCTCTGCTTAGGGCTACATCAACAGCAAACAAACCATAGAGACAGAACTTGAAACTGCTTTATGGTGTCAAGTTTCAAAGAGCTAGCACAAACCGTGTTTGATTTAGAGTTCCATATACATGTATCCCTATAGGAGAAAACAGAGTGAAACCTCAAAATGAAACCGGTTACTGCCAACGAACAGTTTCACCTAGAAGAACGAAATTTGGCGAGCCAAGTGGGATTGGTGTACTGATCATTACCTGAAAGTTTCATCAAGGTTGGGTGAAAAAGTGTGTGCTGAGATTTCAGGGATCTTGTAGTTTTTTGGAAGCTTGTCAGGCCCTTTCCATGAAAGTGATTCTCGCCAGTCTCTGCTCAGGGCTACATCAACAGCAAACAAACCATAGAGATAGAACTTGAAACTGCTTTATGGTGTCAAGTTTCAAAGAGGTAGCACAAACCGTGTTTGATTTAGAGTTCCAAATACATGTATCCCTATAGGAGAAAACAGAGTGAAACCTCAAAATGAAACCGGTTACTGCCAACGAACGGTTTCACCTAGAAGAACGAAATTTGGCGAGCCAAGTGGGATTGGTGTACTGATCATTACCTGAAAGTTTCATCAAGATTGGGTGAGAAAGTGTGTGCTGAGATTTCAGGGAACTCGTAGTTTTTTGGAAGCTTGGCACGCCCTTTCCATGAAAGTGATTCTCGCCAGTCTCTGCTTAGGGCTACATCAACAGCAAACAAACCATAGAGATAGAACTTGAAACTGCTTTATGGTGTCAAGTTTCAAAGAGCTAGCACAAACCGTGTTTGATTTAGAGTTCCAAATACATGTATCCCTATAGGAGAAAACAGAGTGAAACCTCAAAATGAAACCGGTTACTGCCAACGAACGGTTTCAAATAGAAGAACAAAATTTGGCGAGCCAAGTGGGATTGGTGTACTGATCATTACCTGAAAGTTTCATCAAGATCGGGTGAAAAAGTGTGTGCTGAGATTTCAGGCAACTCGTAGTTTTTTGGAAGCTTGGCAGGCCCTCTCCATGAAAGTGATTCTCGCCAGTCTCTGCTTAGGGCTACATCAACAGCAAACAAACCATAGAGATAGAACTTGAAACCGCTCTATGGTGTTAAGTTTCAAAGAGCTAGCACGAACCGTGTTTGATTTAGAGTTCCAAATACATGTATCCCTATAGGAGAAAACAGAGTGAAACCTCAAAATAAAACCGGTTACTGCCAACGAACGGTTTCACCTAAAAGAACGAAATTTGGCGAGCCAAGTGGGATTGGTGTACTGATCATTACCTGAAAGTTTCATGGAGATTGGGTGAAAAAGTGTGTGCTGAGATTTCAGGCAACTCGTAGTTTTTTGGAAGCTTGGCAGGCCCTTTCCATGAAAGTGATTCTCGCCAGTCTCTGCTTAGGGCTACATCAACAGCAAACAAACCATAGAGATAGAACTTGAAACTGCTGTATGGTGTCAAGTTTCAAAGAGCTAGCACAAACCATGTTTGATTTAGAGTTCCAAATACATGTATCCCTATAGGAGAAAACAGAGTGAAACCTCAAAATGAAACCGGTTACTGCCAACGAACGGTTTCACCTAGAAGAACGAAATTTGGCGAGCCAAGTGGGATTGGTGTACTGATCATTACCTGAAAGTTTCATCAAGATCGGGTGAAAAAGTGTGTGCTGAGATTTCATGCAACTCGTAGTTTTTTGGAAGCTTGGCAGGCCCTCTCCATGAAAGTGATTCTCGCCAGTCTCTGCTTAGGGCTACATCACAGCAAACAAACCATAGAGATAGAACTTGAAACTGCTTTATGGTGTCAAGTTTCAAAGTGCTAGCACAAACCGTGTTTGATTTAGAGTTCCAAATACATGTATCCTTTAGGAGAAAACAGAGTGAAACCTCAAAATGAAACCGGTTACTGCCAACGAACGGTTTCACCTAGAAGAACAAAATTTGGCGAGCCAAGTGGGATTGGTGTACTGATCATTACCTGAAAGTTTCATCAAGATCGGGTGAAAAAGTGTGTGCTGAGATTTCAGGAAACTCGTAGTTTTTTGGAAGCTTGGCAGGCCCTCTCCATGAAAGTGATTCTCGCCAGTCTCTGCTTAGGGCTACATCACAGCAAACAAACCATAGAGATAGAACTTGAAACTGCTTTATGGTGTCAAGTTTCAAAGAGCTAGCACAAACCGTGTTTGATTTAGAGTTCCAAATACATGTATCCCTATAGGAGAAAACAGAGTGAAACCTCAAAATGAAACCGGTTACTGCCAACGAACGGTTTCACCTAGAAAAACAAAATTTGGCGAGCCAAGTGGGATTGGTGTACTGATCATTACCTGAAAGTTTCATCAAGATCGGGTGAAAAAGTGTGTGCTGAGATTTCAGGCAACTCGTAGTTTTTTGGAAGCTTGGCAGGCCCTCTCCATGAAAGTGATTCTCGCCAGTCTCTGCTTAGGGCTACATCAACAGCAAACAAACCATAGAGATAGAACTTGAAACCGCTTTATGGTGTTAAGTTTCAAAGAGCTAGCACAAACCGTGTTTGATTTAGAGTTCCAAATACATGTATCCCTATAGGAGAAAACAGAGTGAAACCTCAAAATGAAACCGGTTACTGCCAACGAATGGTTTCACCTAGAAGAACGAAATTTGGCGAGCCAAGTGGGATTCGTGTACTGATCATTACCTGAAAGTTTCATCAAGATTGGGTGAAAAAGTGTGTGCTGAGATTTCAGGCAACTCGTAGTTTTTTGGAAGCTTGGCAGGCCCTTTCCATGAAAGTGATTCTCGCCAGTCTCTGCTTAGGGCTACATCAACAGCAAACAAACCATAGAGATAGAACTTGAAACTGCTTTATGGTGTCAAGTTTCAAAGAGCTAGCACAAACCGTGTTTGATTTAGAGTTCCAAATACATGTATCCCTATAGGAGAAAACAGAGTGAAACCTCAAAATGAAACCGGTTACTGCCAACGAACGGTTTCACCTAGAAGAACGAAATTTGGCGAGCCAAGTGGGATTGGTGTACTGATCATTATCTGAAAGTTTCATCAAGGTTGGGTGAAAAAGTGTGTGCTGAGATTTCAGGCAACTCGTAGTTTTTTGGAAGCTTGGCAGGCCCTTTCCATGAAAGTGATTCTCGCCAGTCTCTGCTTAGGGCTACATCAACAGCAAACAAACCATAGAGATAGAACTTGAAACTGCTTTATGGTGTCAAGTTTCAATGAGCTAGCACAAACCATGTTTGATTTAGAGTTCCAAATACATGTATCCCTATAGGAGAAAACAGAGTGAAACCTCAAAATGAAACCGGTTACTGCCAACGAACGGTTTCACCTAGAAGAACGAAATTTGGCGAGCCAAGTGGGATTGGTGTACTGATCATTACCTGAAAGTTTCATCAAGATCGGGTGAAAAAGTGTGTGCTGAGATTTCATGCAACTCGTAGTTTTTTGGAAGCTTGGCAGGCCCTCTCCATGAAAGTGATTCTCGCCAGTCTCTGCTTAGGGCTACATCACAGCAAACAAACCATAGAGATAGAACTTGAAACTGCTTTATGGTGTCAAGTTTCAAAGAGCTAGCACAAACCGTGTTTGATTTAGAGTTCCAAATACATGTATCCCTATAGGAGAAAACAGAGTGAAACCTCAAAATGAAACCGGTTACTGCCAACGAACGGTTTCACCTATAAAAACAAAATTTGGCGAGCCAAGTGGGATTGGTGTACTGATCATTACCTGAAAGTTTCATCAATATCGGGTGAAAAAGTGTGTGCTGAGATTTCAGGCAACTCGTAGTTTTTTGGAAGCTTGGCAGGCCCTCTCCATGAAAGTGATTCTCGCCAGTCTCTGCTTAGGGCTACATCAACAGCAAACAAACCATAGAGATAGAACTTGAAACCGCTTTATGGTGTTAAGTTTCAAAGAGCTAGCACAAACCGTGTTTGATTTAGAGTTCCAAATACATGTATCCCTATAGGAGAAAACAGAGTGAAACCTCAAAATTAAACCGGTTACTGCCAACGAACGGTTTCACCTAGAAGAACGAAATTTGGCGAGCCAAGTGGGATTGGTGTACTGATCATTACCTGAAAGTTTCATCAAGATTGGGTGAAAAAGTGTGTGCTGAGATTTCAGGCAACTCGTAGTTTTTTGGAAGCTTGGCAGGCCCTCTCCATGAAAGTGATTCTCGCCAGTCTCTGCTTAGGGCTACATCAACAGCAAACAAACCATAGAGATAGAACTTGAAACCGCTTTATGGTGTTAAGTTTCAAAGAGCTAGCACAAACCGTGTTTGATTTAGAGTTCCAAATACATGTATCCCTATAGGAGAAAACAGAGTGAAACCTCAAAATGAAACCGGTTACTGCCAACGAACGGTTTCACCTAGAAGAACGAAATTTGGCGAGCCAAGTGGGATTCGTGTACTGATCATTACCTGAAAGTTTCATCAAGATTGGGTGAAAAAGTGTGTGCTGAGATTTCAGGCAACTCGTAGTTTTTTGGAAGCTTGGCAGGCCCTTTCCATGAAAGTGATTCTCGCCAGTCTCTGCTTAGGGCTACATCAACAGCAAACAAACCATAGAGATAGAACTTGAAACTGCTTTATGGTGTCAAGTTTCAAAGAGCTAGCACAAACCGTGTTTGATTTAGAGTTCCAAATACATGTATCCCTATAGGAGAAAACAGAGTGAAACCTCAAAATGAAACCGGTTACTGCCAACGAACGGTTTCACCTAGAAGAACGAAATTTGGCGAGCCAAGTGGGATTGGTGTACTGATCATTATCTGAAAGTTTCATCAAGGTTGGGTGAAAAAGTGTGTGCTGAGATTTCAGGCAACTCGTAGTTTTTTGGAAGCTTGGCAGGCCCTTTCCATGAAAGTGATTCTCGCCAGTCTCTGCTTAGGGCTACATCAACAGCAAACAAACCATAGAGATAGAACTTGAAACTGCTTTATGGTGTCAAGTTTCAATGAGCTAGCACAAACCATGTTTGATTTAGAGTTCCAAATACATGTATCCCTATAGGAGAAAACAGAGTGAAACCTCAAAATGAAACCGGTTACTGCCAACGAACGGTTTCACCTAGAAGAACGAAATTTGGCGAGCCAAGTGGGATTGGTGTACTGATCATTACCTGAAAGTTTCATCAAGATCGGGTGAAAAAGTGTGTGCTGAGATTTCATGCAACTCGTAGTTTTTTGGAAGCTTGGCAGGCCCTCTCCATGAAAGTGATTCTCGCCAGTCTCTGCTTAGGGCTACATCACAGCAAACAAACCATAGAGATAGAACTTGAAACTGCTTTATGGTGTCAAGTTTCAAAGAGCTAGCACAAACCGTGTTTGATTTAGAGTTCCAAATACATGTATCCCTATAGGAGAAAACAGAGTGAAACCTCAAAATGAAACCGGTTACTGCCAACGAACGGTTTCACCTATAAAAGCAAAATTTGGCGAGCCAAGTGGGATTGGTGTACTGATCATTACCTGAAAGTTTCATCAATATCGGGTGAAAAAGTGTGTGCTGAGATTTCAGGCAACTCGTAGTTTTTTGGAAGCTTGGCAGGCCCTCTCCATGAAAGTGATTCTCGCCAGTCTCTGCTTAGGGCTACATCAACAGCAAACAAACCATAGAGATAGAACTTGAAACCGCTTTATGGTGTTAAGTTTCAAAGAGCTAGCACAAACCGTGTTTGATTTAGAGTTCCAAATACATGTATCCCTATAGGAGAAAACAGAGTGAAACCTCAAAATTAAACCGGTTACTGCCAACGAACGGTTTCACCTAGAAGAACGAAATTTGGCGAGCCAAGTGGGATTGGTGTACTGATCATTACCTGAAAGTTTCATCAAGATTGGGTGAAAAAGTGTGTGCTGAGATTTCAGGCAACTCGTAGTTTTTTGGAAGCTTGGCAGGCCCTTTCCATGAAAGTGATTCTCGCCAGTCTCTGCTTAGGGCTACATCAACAGCAAACAAACCATAGAGATAGAACTTGAAACTGCTTTATGGTGTCAAGTTTCAAAGAGCTAGCATAAACCGTGTTTGATTTAGAGTTCCAAATACATGTATCCCTATAGGAGAAAACAGAGTGAAACCTCAAAATGAAACCGGTTACTGCCAACGAACGGTTTCACCTAGAAGAACGAAATTTGGCGAGCCAAGTGGGATTGGTGTACTGATCATTACCTGAAAGTTTCATCAAGGTTGGGTGAAAAAGTGTGTGCTGAGATTTCAGGCAACTCGTAGTTTTTTGGAAGCTTGGCAGGCCCTTTCCATGAAAGTGATTCTCGCCAGTCTCTGCTTAGGGCTACATCAACAGCAAACAAACCATAGAGATAGAACGTGAAACTGCTTTATGGTGTCAAGTTTCAAAGAGCTAGCACAAACCGTGTTTGATTTAGAGTTCCAAATACATGTATCCCTATAGGAGAAAACAGAGTGAAACCTCAAAATGAAACCGGTTACTGCCAACGAACGGTTTCACCTAGAAGAACAAAATTTGGCGAGCCAAGTGGGATTGGTGTACTGATAATTACCTGAAAGTTTCATCAAGATCGGGTGAAAAAGTGTGTGCTGAGATTTCAGGCAACTCGTAGTTTTTTGGAAGCTTGGCAGGTCCTCTCCATGAAAGTGATTCTCGCCAGTCTCTGCTTAGGGCTACATCAACAGCAAACAAACCATAGAGATAGAACTTGAAACTGCTTTATGGTGTTAAGTTTCAAAGAGCTAGCACAAACCCTGTTTGATTTAGAGTTCCAAATACATGTATCCCTATAGGAGAAAACAGAGTGAAACCTCAAAATTAAACCGGTTACTGCCAACGAACGGTTTCACCTAGAAGAACGAAATTTGGCGAGCCAAGTGGGATTGGTGTACTGATTATTACCTGAAAGTTTCATCAAGATTGGGTGAAAAAGTGTGTGCTGAGATTTCAGGCAACTCGTAGTTTTTTGGAAGCTTGGCAGGCCCTTTCCATGAAAGTGATTCTCGCCAGTCTCTGCTTAGGGCTACATCAACAGCAAACAAACCATAGAGATAGAACTTGAAACTGCTTTATGGTGTCAAGTTTCAAAGAGCTAGCACAAACCGTGTTTGATTTAGAGTTCCAAATACATGTATCCCTATAGGTGAAAACAGAGTGAAACCTCAAAATGAAACCAGTTACTGCCAACGAACGGTTTCATCTAGAAGAACGAAATTTGGCGAGCCAAGTGGGATTGGTGTACTGATCATTACCTGAAAGTTTCATCAAGATTGGGTGAAAAAGTGTGTGCTGAGATTTCAGGCAACTCGTAGTTTTTTGGAAGCTTGGCAGGCCCTTTCCCATGAAAGTGATTCTCGCCAGTCTCTGCTTAGGGCTACATCAACAGCAAACAAACCATAGAGATAGAACTTGAAACTGCTTTATGATGTCAAGTTTCAAAGAGCTAGCACAAACCGTGTTTGATTTAGAGTTCCAAATACATGTATCCCTATAGGAGAAAACAGAGTGAAACCTCAAAATGAAACCGGTTACTGCCAACGAACGGTTTCACCTAGAAGAACGAAATTTGGCGAGCCAAGTGGGATAGGTGTACTGATCATTTTCTGAAAGTTTCATCAAGATCGGGTGAAAAAGTGTGTGCTGAGATTTCAGGCAACTCGTAGTTTTTTGGAAGCTTGGCAGGCCCTCTCCATGAAAGTGATTCTCGCCAGTCTCTGCTTAGGGCTACATCACAGCAAACAAACCATAGAGATAGAACTTGAAACTGCTTTATGTTGTCAAGTTTCAAAGAGCTAGCACAAACCGTGTTTGATTTAGAGTTCCAAATACATGTATCCCTATAGGAGAAAACAGAGTGAAAACCTCAAAATGAAACCGGTTACTGCCAACGAACGGTTTCACCTAGAAGAACGAAATTTGGCGAGCCAAGTGGGATTGGTGTACTGATCATTACCTGAAAGTTTCATCAAGATTGGGTGAAAAAGTGTGTGCTGAGATTTCAGGCAACTCGTAGTTTTTTGGAAGCTTGGCAGGCCCTTTCCATGAAAGTGATTCTCGCTAGTCTCTGCTTAGGGCTACATCAACAGCAAACAAACCATAGAGATAGAACTTGAAACTGCTTTATGGTGTCAAGTTTCAAAGAGCTAGCACAAACCGTGTTTGATTTAGAGTTCCCAAATACATGTATCCCTATAGGACAAAACAGAGTGAAACCTCAAAATGAAACCGGTTACTGCCAACGAACGGTATCACCTAGAAGAACGAAATTTGGCGAGCCTAGTGGGATTGGTGTACTGATCATTACCTGAAAGTTTCATCAAGATTGGGTGAAAAAGTGTGTGCTGAGATTTCAGGCAACTCGTAGTTTTTTGGAAGCTTGGCAGGCCCTTTCCATGAAAGTGATTCTCGCCAGTCTCTGCTTAGGGCTACATCAACAGCAAAGAAACCATAGAGATAGAACTTGAAACTGCTTTATGGTGTCAAGTTTCAAAGAGCTAGCACAAACCGTGTTTGATTTAGAGTTCCAAATACATGTATCCCTATAGGAGAAAACAGAGTGAAACCTCAAAATGAAACCGGTTACTGCCAACGAACGGTTTCACCTAGAAGAACGAAATTTGGCGAGCCAAGTGGGATTGGTGTACTGATCATTACCTGAAAGTTTCATCAAGGTTGGGTGAAAAAGTGTGTGCTGAGATTTCAGGCAACTCGTAGTTTTTTGGAAGCTTGGCAGGCCCTTTCCATGAAAGTGATTCTCGCCAGTCTCTGCTTAGGGCTTCATCAACAGCAAACAAACCATAGAGATAGAACTTGAAACTGCTTTATGGTGTCAAGTTTCAAAGAGCTAGCACAAACCGTGTTTGATTTAGAGTTCCAAATACATGTATCCCTATAGGAGAAAACAGAGTGAAACCTCAAAATGAAACCGGTTACTGCCAACGAACGGTTTCACCTAGAAGAACGAAATTTGGCGAGCCAAGTGGGATTGGTGTACTGATCATTACCTGAAAGTTTCATCGAGATTGGGTGAAAAAGTGTGTGCTGAGATTTCAGGCAACTCGTAGTTTTTTGGAAGCTTGGCAGGCCCTTTCCATGAAAGTGATTCTCGCTAGTCTCTGCTTAGGGTTACATCAACAGCAAACAAACCATAGAGATAGAACTTGAAACTGCTTTATGGTGTCAAGTTTCAAAGAGCTAGCACAAACCGTGTTTGATTTAGAGTTCCAAATACATGTATCCCTATAGGACAAAACAGAGTGAAACCTCAAAATGAAACCGGTTACTGCCAACGAACGGTATCACCTAGAAGAACGAAATTTGGCGAGCCTAGTGGGATTGGTGTACTGATCATTACCTGAAAGTTTCATCAAGATTGGGTGACAAAGTGTGTGCTGAGATTTCAGGCAACTCGTAGTTTTTTGGAAGCTTGGCAGGCCCTTTCCATGAAAGTGATTCTCGCCAGTCTCTGCTTAGGGCTACATCAACAGCAAACAAACCATAGAGATAGAACTTGAAACTGCTTTATGGTGTCAAGTTTCAAAGAGCTAGCACAAACCGTGTTTGATTTAGAGTTCCAAATACATGTATCCCTATAGGAGAAAACAGAGTGAAACCTCAAAATAAAACCGGTTACTTCCAACGAACGGTTTCACCTAAAAGAATGAAATTTGGCGAGCCAAGTGGGATTGGTGTACTGATCATTACCTGAAAGTTTCATCGAGATTGGGTGAAAAACTGTGTGCTGAGATTTCAGGCAACTCGTAGTTTTTTGGAAGCTTGGCAGGCCCTTTCCATGAAAGTGATTCTCGCCAGTCTCTGCTTAGGGCTACATCAACAGCAAACAAACCATAGAGATAGAACTTGAAACTGCTTTATGGTGTCAAGTTTCAAAGAGCTAGCACAAACCGTGTTTGATTTAGAGTTCCAAATACATGTATCCCTATAGGAGAAAACAGAGTGAAACCTCAAAATGAAACCGGTTACTGCCAACGAACGGTTTCACCTAGAAGAACGAAATTTGGCGAGCCAAGTGGGATTGGTGTACTGATCATTACCTGAAAGTTTCATCAAGATTGGGTGAAAAAGTGTGTGCTGAGATTTCAGGAAACTCGTAGTTTTTTGGAAGCTTGGCAGGCCCTTTCCATGAAAGTGATTCTCGCCAGTCTCTGCTTAGGGCTACATCAACAGCAAACAAACCATAGAGATAGAACTTGAAACTGCTTTATGGTGTCAAGTTTCAAAGAGCTAGCACAAACCGTGTTTGATTTAGAGTTCCAAATACATGTATCCCTATAGGAGAAAACAGAGTGAAACCTCAAAATAAAACCGGTTACTGCCAACGAACGGTTTCACCTAAAAGAATGAAATTTGGCGAGCCAAGTGGGATTGGTGTACTGATCATTACCTGAAAGTTTCATCGAGATTGGGTGAAAAACTGTGTGCTGAGATTTCAGGCAACTCGTAGTTTTTTGGAAGCTTGGCAGGCCCTTTCCATGAAAGTGATTCTCGCCAGTCTCTGCTTAGGGCTACATCAACAGCAAACAAACAATAGAGATAGAACTTGAAACTGCTTTATGGTGTCAAGTTTCAAAGAGCTAGCACAAACCGTGTTTGATTTAGAGTTCCAAATACATGTATCCCTATAGGAGAAAACAGAGTGAAACCTCAAAATGAAACCGGTTACTGCCATCGAACGGTTTCACCTAGAAGAACGAAATTTGGCGAGCCAAGTGGGATTGGTGTACTGATCATTACCTGAAAGTTTCATCAAGATTAGGTGAAAAAGTGTGTGCTGAGATTTCAGGCAACTCGTAGTTTTTTGGAAGCTTGGCAGGCCCTTTCCATGAAAGTGATTCTCGCCAGTCTCTGCTTAGGGCTACATCAACAGCAAACAAACCATAGAGATAGAACTTGAAACTGCTTTATGGTGTCAAGTTTCAAAGAGCTAGCACAAACCGTGTTTGATTTAGAGTTCCAAATACATGTATCCCTATAGGAGAAAACAGAGTGAAACCTCAAAATGAAACCGGTTACTGCCATCGAACGGTTTCACCTAGAAGAACGAAATTTGGCGAGCCAAGTGGGATTGGTGTACTGATCATTACCTGAAAGTTTCATCAAGATCGGGTGAAAAAGTGTGTGCTGAGATTTCAGGCAACTCGTAGTTTTTTGGAAGCTTGGCAGGCCCTCTCCATGAAAGTGATTCTGGCCAGTCTCTGCTTAGGGCTACATCACAGCAAACAAACCATAGAGATAGAACTTGAAACTGCTTTATGGTGTCAAGTTTCAAAGAGCTAGCACAAACCATGTTTGATTTAGAGTTCCAAATACATGTATCCCTATAGGAGAAAACAGAGTGAAACCTCAAAATGAAACCGGTTACTGCCAACGAACGGTTTCACCTAGAAGAACGAGATTTGGCGAGCCAAGTGGGATTGATGTACTGATCATTACCTGAAAGTTTCATCAAGATCGGGTAAAAAAGTGTGTGCTGAGATTTCAGGCAACTCGTAGTTTTTTGGAAGCTTGGCAGGCCCTTTCCATGAATGTGATTCTCGCCAGTCTCTGCTTAGGGCTACATCACAGCAAACAAACCATAGAGATAGAACTTGAAACTGCTTTATGGTGTCAAGTTTTAAAGAGCTAGCACAAACCGTGTTTGATTTAGAGTTCCAAATACATGTATCCTTATAGGAGAAAACAGAGTGAAACCTCAAAATGAAACCGGTTACTGCCAACGAACTGTTTCACCTAGAAGAACGAAATTTGGCGAGCCAAGTGGGATTGGTGTACTGATCATTACCTGAAAGTTTCATCAAGATTGGGTGAAAAAGTGTGTGCTGAGATTTCAGGCAACTCGTAGTTTTTTGGAAGCTTGGCAGGCCCTTTCCATGAAAGTGATTCTCGCCAGTCTCTGCTTAGGGCTACATCAACAGCAAACAAACCATAGAGATAGAACTTGAAACTGCTTTATGGTGTCAAGTTTCAAAGAGCTAGCACAAACCGTGTTTGATTTAGAGTTCCAAATACATGTATCCCTATAGGAGAAAACAGAGTGAAACCTCAAAATGAAACCGGTTACTGCCAACGAACGGTTTCCCCTGAAGAACAAAATTTGGCGAGCCAAGTGGGATTGGTGTACTGATCATTACCTGAAAGTTTCATCAAGATTGGGTGAAGAAGTGTGTGCTGAGATTTCAGGCACCTGAAAGTTTCATCAAGATTGGGTGAAAAAGTGTGTGCTGAGATTTCAGGCAACTCGTAGTTTTTTGGAAGCTTGGCAGGCCCTTTCCATGAAAGTGATTCTCGCCAGTCTCTGCTTAGGGCTACATCAACAGCAAACAAACCATAGAGATAGAACTTGAATCTGCTTTATGGTGTCAAGTTTCAAAGAGCTAGCACAAACCGTGTTTGATTTAGAGTTCCAAATACATGTATCCCTATAGGAGAAAACAGAGTGAAACCTCCAAATGAAACCGGTTACTGCCAACGAACGGTTTCACCTAGAAGAACGAAATTTGGCGAGCCAAGTGGGATTGGTGTACTGATCATTACCTGAAAGTTTCATCAAGATTGGGTGAAAAAGTGTGTGCTGAGATTTCAGGCAACTCGTAGTTTTTTGGAAGCTTGGCAGGCCCTTTCCATGAAAGTGATTCTCGCCAGTCTCTGCTTAGGGCTACATCAACAGCAAACAAACCATAGAGATAGAACTTGAAACTGCTTTATGGTGTCAAGTTTCAAAGAGCTAGCACAAACCGTGTTTGATTTAGAGTTCCAAATACATGTATCCCTATAGGACAAAACAGAGTGAAACCTCCAAATGAAACCGGTTACTGCCAAGGAACGGTTTCACCTAGAAGAACGAAATTTGGCGAGCCAAGTGGGATTGGTGTACTGATCATTACCTGAAAGTTTCATCAAGATTGGGTGAAAAGTGTGTGCTGAGATTTCAGGCAACTCGTAGTTTTTTGGAAGCTTGGCAGGCCCTTTCCATGAAAGTGATTCTCGCCAGTCTCTGCTTAGGGCTACATCAACAGCAAACAAACCATAGAGATAGAACTTGAAACTGCTTTATGGTGTCAAGTTTCAAAGAGCTAGCACAAACCGTGTTTGATTTAGAGTTCCAAATACATGTATCCCTATAGGAGAAAACAGAGTGAAACCTCAAAATAAAACCGGTTACTGCCAACGAACGGTTTCACCTAGAAGAACGAAATTTGGCGAGCCAAGGGGGATTGGTGTACTGATCATTACCTGAAAGATTCATCAAGATTGGGTGAAAAAGTGTGTGCTGAGATTTCAGGCAACTCGTAGTTTTTTGGAAGCTTGGCAGGCCCTTTCCATGAAAGTGATTCTCGCCAGTCTCTGCTTAGGGCTACATCAACAGCAAACAAACCATAGAGATAGAACTTTAAACTGCTTTATGGTGTCAAGTTTCAAAGAGCTAGCACAAACCGTGTTTGATTTAGAGTTCCAAATACATGTATCCCTATAGGACAAAACAGAGTGAAACCTCAAAATGAAACCGGTTACTGCCAACGAACGGTTTCACCTAGAAGAACGAAATTTTAGCGAGCCTAGTGAAATTGGTGTACTGATCATTACCTGAAAGTTTCATCAAGATTGGGTGAAAAAGTGTGTGCTGAGATTTCAGGCAACTCGTAGTTTTTTGGAAGCTTGGCAGGCCCTTTCCATGAAAGTGATTCTCGCCAGTCTCTGCTTAGGGCTACATCAACAGCAAACAAACCATAGAGATAGAACTTGAAACTGCTTTATGGTGTCAAGTTTCAAAGAGCTAGCACAAATCGTGTTTGATTTAGAGTTCCAAATACATGTATCCCTATAGGAGAAAACAGAGTGAAACCTCAAAATGAAACCGGTTACTGCCAACGAACGGTTTCACCTAGAAGAACGAAATTTGGCGAGCCAAGTGGGATTTGTGTACTGATCATTACCTGAAAGTTTCATCAAGATTGGGTGAAAAAGTGTGTGCTGAGATTTCAGGAAACTCGTAGTTTTTTAAAAGCTTGGCAGGCCCTTTCCATGAAAGTGATTCTCGCCAGTCTCTGCTTAGGGCTACATCAACAGCAAACAAACCATAGAGATAGAACTTGAAACTGCTTTATTGTGTCAAGTTTCAAAGAGCAAGCACAAACCGTGTTTGATTTAGAGTTCCAAATACATGTATCCCTATAGGAGAAAACAGAGTGAAACCTCAAAATGAAAACGGTTACTGCCAACGAACGGTTTCACCTAGAAGAACGAAATTTGGCGAGCCAAGTGGGATTGGTGTACTGATCATTACCTGAAAGTTTCATCAAGATTGGGTGAAAAAGTGTGTGCTGAGATTTCAGGCAACTCGTAGTTTTTTGGAAGCTTGGCAGGCCCTTTCCATGAAAGTGATTCTCGCCAGTCTCTGCTTAGGGCTACATCAACAGCAAACAAACCATAGAGATAGAACTTGAAACTGCTTTATGGTGTCAAGTTTCAAAGAGCTAGCACAAACCGTGTTTGATTTAGAGTTCCAAATACATGTATCCCTATAGGAGAAAACAAGAGTGAAACCTCAAAATGAAACCGGTTACTGCCAACGAACGGTTTCACCTAGAAGAACGAAATTTGGCGAGCCAAGTGGGATTGGTGTACTGATCATTACCTGAAAGTTTCATCAAGATTGGGTGAAAAAGTGTGTGCTGAGATTTCAGGCAACTCGTAGTATTTTGGAAGCTTGGCAGGCCCTTTCCATGAAAGTGATTCTCCCCAGTCTCTGCTTAGGGCTACATCAACAGCAAACAAACCATAGAGATAGAACTTGAAACTGCTTTATGGTGTCAAGTTTCAAAGAGCTAGCACAAACCGTGTTTGATTTAGAGTTCCAAATACATGTATCCCTATAGGATAAAACAGAGTGAAACCTTAAAATGAAACCGGTTACTGCCAACAAACGGTTTCACTTAGAAGAATGAAATTTGGCGAGCCAAGTGGGATTGGTGTACTGATCATTACTTGAAAGTTTCATCAAGATTGGGTGAAAAAGTGTGTGCTGAGATTTCAGGAAACTCGTAGTTTTTTGGAAGCTTGGCAGGCCCTTTCCATGAAAGTGATTCTCGCCAGTCTCTGCTTAGGGCTACATCAACAGCAAACAAACCAAAGAGATAGAACTTGAAACTGCTTTATGGTGTCAAGTTTCAAAGAGCTAGCAAAAACCGTGTTTGATTTAGAGTTCCAAATACATGCATCCCTATAGGAGAAAACAGAGTGAAACCTCAAAAT
This sequence comes from Ictidomys tridecemlineatus, assembly GCF_052094955.1. Classification (NCBI taxonomy): domain Eukaryota; kingdom Metazoa; phylum Chordata; class Mammalia; order Rodentia; family Sciuridae; genus Ictidomys; species Ictidomys tridecemlineatus. The sequence continues at coordinate 36,995 of NW_027523572.1, forward strand.
GAAACCGGTTACTGCCAACGAACGATTTCACCTAGAAGAACGAAATTTGGCGAGCCAAGTGGGATTGGTGTACTGATCATTACCTGAAAGTTTCATCAAGATTGGGTGAAAAAGTGTGTGCTGAGATTTCAGGAAACTCGTAGTTTTTTGGAAGCTTGGCAGGCCCTTTCCATGAAAGTGATTCTCGCCAGTCTCTGCTTAGGGCTACATGAACAGCAAACAAACCTTAGAGATAGAACTTGAAACTGCTTTATGGTGTCAAGTTTCAAAGAGCTAGCACAAACCGTGTTTGATTTAGAGTTCCAAATACATGTATCCCTATAGGAGAAAACAGAGTGAAACCTCAAAATGAAACCGGTTACTGCCAACGAACGGTTTCACCTAGTAGAACGAAATTTGGCGAGCCAAGTGGGATTGGTGTACTGATCATTACCTGAAAGTTTCATCAAGATTGGGTGAAAAAGTGTGTGCTGAGATTTCAGGCAACTCGTAGTTTTTTGGAAGCTTGGCAGGCCCTTTCCATGAAAGTGATTCTCGCCAGTCTCTGCTTAGGGCTACATCAACAGCAAACAAACCATAGAGATAGAACTTGAACCTGCTTTATGGTGTCAAGTTTCAAAGAGCTAGCACAAACCGTGTTTGATTTAGAGTTCCAAATACATGTATCCCTATAGGAGAAAACAGAGTGAAACCTGAAAATGAAACCGGTTACTGCCAACGAACGGTTTCACCTAGAAGAACGAAATTTGGCGAGCCAAGTGGGATTGGTGTACTGATCATTACCTGAAAGTTTCATCAAGATTGGGTGAAAAAGTGTGTGCTGATATTTCAGGCAACTCGTAGTTTTTTGGAAGCTTGGCAGGCCCTTTCCATGAAAGTGATTCTCGCCAGTCTCTGCTTAGGGCTACATCAACAGCAAACAAACCATAGAGATAGAACTTGAAACTGCTTTATGGTGTCAAGTTTCAAAGAGCTAGCACAAACCGTGTTTGATTTAGAGTTCCAAATACATGTATCCCTCTAGGAGAAAACAGAGTGAAACCTCAAAATGAAACCGGTTACTACCAACGAACGGTTTCACCTAGAAGAACGAAATTTGGCGAGCCAAGTGGGATTGGTGTACTGATCATTACCTGAAAGTTTCATCAAGATTGGTGGAAAAGTGTGTGCTGAGATTTCAGGCAACTCGTAGTTTTTTGGAAGCTTGGCAGGCCCTTTCCATGAAAGTGATTCTCCCCAGTCTCTGCTTAGGGCTACATCAACAGCAAACAAACCATAGAGATAGAACTTGAAACTGCTTTATGGTGTCAAGTTTCAAAGAGCTAGCACAAACCGTGTTTGATTTAGAGTTCCAAATACATGTATCCCTATAGGAGAAAACAGAGTGAAACCTCAAAATGAAACCCGTTACTGCCAACTAACGGTTTCACCTAGAAGAACGAAATTTGGCGAGCCAAGGGGGATTGGTGTACTGATCATTACCTGAAAGTTTCATCGAGATTGGGTGAAAAAGTGTGTGCTGAGATTTCAGGCAACTCGTAGTTTTTTGGAAGCTTGGCAGGCCCTTTCCATGAAAGTGATTCTCGCCAGTCTCTGCTTAGGGCTACATCAACAGCAAACAAACCATAGAGATAGAACTTGAAACTGCTTTATGGTGTCAAGTATCAAAGAGCTAGCACAAACCGTGTTTGATTTAGAGTTCCAAATACATGTGTCCCTATAGGAGAAAACAGAGTGAAACCTCAAAATGAAACCGGTTACTGCCAACGAACGGTTTCACCTAGAAGAACGAAATTTGGCGAGCCAAGTGGGATTGGTGTACTGATCATTACGGGAAAGTTTCATCAAGGTTGGGAGAAAAAGTGTGTGCTGAGATTTCAGGCAACTCGTAGTTTTTTGGAAGCTTGGCAGGCCCTTTCCATGAAAGTGATTCTCGCCAGTCTCTGCTTAGGGCTACATCAACAGCAAACAAACCATCGAGATAGAACTTGAAACTGCTTTATGGTGTCAAGTTTCAAAGAGCTAGCACAAACCGTGTTTGATTTAGAGTTCCAAATACATGTATCCCTATAGGAGAAAACAGAGTGAAACCTCAAAATGAAACCGGTTACTGCCAACGAACGGTTTCACCTAGTAGAACGAAATTTGGCGAGCCAAGTGGGATTGGTGTACTGATCATTACCTGAAAGTTTCATCAAGATTGGGTGAAAAAGTGTGTGCTGAGATTTCAGGCAACTCGTAGTTTTTTGGAAGCTTGGCAGGCCCTTTCCATGAAAGTGATTCTCGCCAGTCTCTGCTTAGGGCTACATCAACAGCAAACAAACCATAGAGATAGAACTTGAACCTGCTTTATGGTGTCAAGTTTCAAAGAGCTAGCACAAACCGTGTTTGATTTAGAGTTCCAAATACATGTATCCCTATAGGAGAAAACAGAGTGAAACCTGAAAATGAAACCGGTTACTGCCAACGAACGGTTTCACCTAGAAGAACGAAATTTGGCGAGCCAAGTGGGATTGGTGTACTGATCATTACCTGAAAGTTTCATCAAGATTGGGTGAAAAAGTGTGTGCTGATATTTCAGGCAACTCGTAGTTTTTTGGAAGCTTGGCAGGCCCTTTCCATGAAAGTGATTCTCGCCAGTCTCTGCTTAGGGCTACATCAACAGCAAACAAACCATAGAGAAAGAACTTGAAACTGCTTTATGGTGTCAAGTTTCAAAGAGCTAGCACAAACCGTGTTTGATTTAGAGTTCCAAATACATGTATCCCTATAGGAGAAAACAGAGTGAAACCTCAAAATGAAACCGGTTACTGCCAACGAACGGTTTCACCTAGAAGAACGAAATTTGGCGAGCCAAGTGGGATTGGTGTACTGATCATTACCTGAAAGTTTCATCAAGATTGGTGGAAAAGTGTGTGCTGAGATTTCAGGCAACTCGTAGTTTTTTGGAAGCTTGGCAGGCCCTTTCCATGAAAGTGATTCTCCCCAGTCTCTGCTTAGGGCTACATCAACAGCAAACAAACCATAGAGATAGAACTTGAAACTGCTTTATGGTGTCAAGTTTCAAAGAGCTAGCACAAACCGTGTTTGATTTAGAGTTCCAAATACATGTATCCCTATAGGAGAAAACAGAGTGAAACCTCAAAATGAAACCCGTTACTGCCAACTAACGGTTTCACCTAGAAGAACGAAATTTGGCGAGCCAAGGGGGATTGGTGTACTGATCATTACCTGAAAGTTTCATCGAGATTGGGTGAAAAAGTGTGTGCTGAGATTTCAGGCAACTCGTAGTTTTTTGGAAGCTTGGCAGGCCCTTTCCATGAAAGTGATTCTCGCCAGTCTCTGCTTAGGGCTACATCAACAGCAAACAAACCATAGAGATAGAACTTGAAACTACTTTATTGTGTCAAGTTTCAAAGAGCTAGCACAAACCGTGTTTGATTTAGAGTTCCAAATACATGTATCCCTATAGGAGAAAACAGAGTGAAACCTCAAAATGAAACCGGTTACTGCCAACGAACGGTTTCACCTAGAAGAACGAAATTTGGCGAGCCAAGTGGGATTGGTGTACTGATCATTACCTGAAAGTTTCATCAAGATTGGGTGAAAAAGTGTGTGCTGAGATTTCAGGCAACTCGTAGTTTTTTGGAAGCTTGGCAGGCCCTTTCCATGAAAGTGATTCTCGCCAGTCTCTGCTTAGGGCTACATCAACAGCAAACAAACCATAGAGATAGAACTTGAAACTGCTTTATGGTGTCAAGTTTCAAAGAGCTAGCACAAACCGTGTTTGATTTAGAGTTCCAAATACATGTATCCCTATAGGAGAAAACAGAGTGAAACTTCAAAATGAAACCGGTTACTGCCAACGAACGGTTTCACCTAGAAGAACGAAATTTGGCGAGCCAAGTGGGATTGGTGTACTGATCATTACCTGAAAGTTTCATCAAGATTGGGTGAAAAAGTGTGTGCTGAGATTTCAGGCACCTGAAAGTTTCATCAAGATTGGGTGAAAAAGTGTGTGCTGAGATTTCAGGCAACTCGTAGTTTTTTGGAAGCTTGGCAGGCCCTTTCCATGAAAGTGATTCTCGCCAGTCTCTGCTTAGGGCTACATCAACAGCAAACAAACCATAGAGATAGAACTTGAAACTGCTTTATGGTGTCAAGTTTCAAAGTGCTAGCACAAACCGTGTTTGATTTAGAGTTCCAAATACATGTATCCCTATAGGAGAAAACAGAGTGAAACCTCAAAATGAAACCGGTTACTGCCAACGAACGGTTTCACCTAGAAGAACGAAATTTGGCGAGCCAAGTGGGATTGGTGTACTGATCATTACCTGAAAGTTTCATCAAGATTGGGTGAAAAAGTGTGTGCTGAGATTTCAGGCAACTCGTAGTTTTTGGGAAGCTTGGCAGGCCCTTTCCATGAAAGTGATTCTCGCCAGTCTCTGCTTAGGGCTACATCAACAGCAAACAAACCATAGAGATAGAACTTGAAACTGCTTTATGGTGTCAAGTTTCAAAGAGCTAGCACAAACCGTGTTTGATTTAGAGTTCCAAATACATGTATCCCTCTAGGAGAAAACAGAGTGAAACCTCAAAATGAAACCGGTTTCTGCCAAGGAACGGTTTCACCTAGAAGAACGAAATTTGGCGAGCCAAGTGGGATTGGTGTACTGATCATTACCTGAAAGTTTCATCAAGGTTGGGTGAAAAAGTGTGTGCTGAGATTTCAGGCAACTCGTAGTTTTTTGGAAGCTTGGCAGGCCCTTTCCACGAAAGTGATTCTCGCCAGTCTCTGCTTAGGGCTACATCAACAGCAAACAAACCATAGAGATAGAACTTGAAACTGCTTTATGGTGTCAAGTTTCAAAGAGCTAGCACAAACCGTGTTTGATTTAGAGTTCCAAATACATGTATCCCTATAGGAGAAAACAGAGTGAAACCTCAAAATGAAACCGGTTACTGCCAACGAACGGTTTCACCTAGAAGAACGAAATTTGGCGAGCCAAGTGGGATTGATGTACTGATCATTACCTGAAAGTTTCATCAAGATTGGGTGAAAAAGTGTGTGCTGAGATTTCAGGCAACTCGTAGTTTTTTGGAAGCTTGGCAGGCCCTTTCCATGAAAGTGATTCTCGCCAGTCTCTGCTTAGGGCTACATCAACAGCAAACAAACCATAGAGATAGAACTTGAAACTGCTTTATGGTGTCAAGTTTCAAAGAGCTAGCACAAACCGTGTTTGATTTAGAGTTCCAAATACATGTTTCCCTCTAGGAGAAAACAGAGTGAAACCTCAAAATGAAACCGGTTACTGCCAACGAACGGTTTCACCTAGAAGAACGAAATTTGGCGAGCCAAGTGGGATTGGTGTACTGATCATTACCTGAAAGTTTCATCAAGGTTGGGTGAAAAAGTGTGTGCTGAGATTTCAGGCAACTCGTAGTTTTTTGGAAGCTTGGCAGGCCCTTTCCATGAAAGTGATTCTCGCCAGTCTCTGCTTAGGGCTACATCAACAGCAAACAAACCATAGAGATAGAACTTGAAACTGCTTTATGGTGTCAAGTTTCAAAGAGCTAGCACAAACCGTGTTTGATTTAGAGTTCCAAATACATGTATCCCTATAGGAGAAAACAGAGTGAAACCTCAAAATGAAACCGGTTCCTGCCAAGGAACGGTTTCACCTAGAAGAACGAAATTTGGCGAGCCAAGTGGGATTGATGTACTGATCATTACCTGAAAGTTTCATCAAGATTGGGTGAAAAAGTGTGTGCTGAGATTTCAGGCAACTCGTAGTTTTTTGGAAGCTTGGCAGGCCCTTTCCATGAAAGTGATTCTCGCCAGTCTCTGCTTAGGGCTACATCAACAGCAAACAAACCATAGAGATAGAACTTGAAACTGCTTTATGGTGTCAAGTTTCAAAGAGCTAGCACAAACCGTGTTTGATTTAGAGTTCCAAATACATGTTTCCCTATAGGAGAAAACAGAGTGAAACCTCAAAATGAAACCGGTTACTGCCAACGAACGGTTTCACCTAGAAGAACGAAATTTGGCGAGCCAAGTGGGATTGGTGTACTGATCATTACCTGAAAGTTTCATCAAGGTTGGGTGAAAAAGTGTGTGCTGAGATTTCAGGCAACTCGTAGTTTTTTGGAAGCTTGGCAGGCCCTTTCCATGAAAGTGATTCTGGCCAGTCTCTGCTTAGGGCTACATCAACAGCAAACAAACCATAGTGATAGAACTTGAAACTGCTTTATGGTGTCAAGTTTCAAAGAGCTAGCACAAACCGTGTTTGATTTAGAGTTCCAAATACATGTATCCCTATAGGAGAAAACAGAGTGAAACCTCAAAATGAAACCGGTTACTGCCAACGAACGGTTTCACCTAGAAGAACGAAATTTGGCGAGCCAAGTGGGATTGGTTGTACTGATCATTACCTGAAAGTTTCATCAAGATTGGGTGAAAAAGTGTGTGCTGAGATTTCAGGCAACTCGTAGTTTTTTGGAAGCTTGGCAGGCCCTTTCCATGAAAGTGATTCTCGCCAGTCTCTGCTTAGGGCTACATCAACAGCAAACAAACCATAGAGATAGAACTTGAAACTGCTTTATGGTGTCAAGTTTCAAAGAGCTAGCACAAACCGTGTTTGATTTAGAGTTCCAAATACATGTATCCCTATAGGAGAAAACAGAGTGAAACCTGAAAATGAAACCGGTTACTGCCAACGAACGGTTTCACCTAGAAGAACGAAATTTGGCGAGCCAAGTGGGATTGGTGTACTGATCATTACCTGAAAGTTTCATCAAGATTGGTGGAAAAGTGTGTGCTGAGATTTCAGGCAACTCGTAGTTTTTTGGAAGCTTTGCAGGCCCTTTCCATGAAAGTGATTCTCCCCAGTCTCTGCTTAGGGCTACATCAACAGCAAACAAACCATAGAGATAGAACTTGAAACTGCTTTATGGTGTCAAGTTTCAAAGAGCTAGCACAAACCGTGTTTGATTTAGAGTTCCAAATACATGTATCCCTATAGGAGAAAACAGAGTGAAACCTCAAAATGAAACCGGTTACTGCCAACGAACGGTTTCACCTAGAAGAACGAAATTTGGCAAGCCAAGGGGGATTGGTGTACTGATCATTACCTGAAAGTTTCATCGAGATTGGGTGAAAAAGTGTGTGCTGAGATTTCAGGCAACTCGTAGTTTTTTGGAAGCTTGGCAGGCCCTTTCCATGAAAGTGATTCTCGCCAGTCTCTGCTTAGGGTTACATCAACAGCAAACAAACCATAGAGATAGAACTTGAAACTGCTTTATGGTGTCAAGTTTCAAAGAGCTAGCACAAACCGTGTTTGATTTAGAGTTCCAAATACATGTATCCCTATAGGAGAAAACAGAGTGAAACCTGAAAATGAAATAGGTTACTGCGAACAAACGGTTTCACCTAGAAGAACGAAATTTGGCGAGCCAAGTGGGATTGGTGTACTGATCATTACCTGAAAGTTTCATCAAGATTGGGTGAAAAAGTGTGTGCTGAGATTTCAGGCAACTCGTAGTTTTTTGGAAGCTTGGCAGGCCCTTTCCATGAAAGTGATTCTCGCCAGTCTCTGCTTAGGGCTACATCAACAGCAAACAAACCATAGAGAAAGAACTTGAAACTGCTTTATGGTGTCACGTTTCAAAGAGCTAGCACAAACCCTGTTTGATTTAGAGTTCCAAATACATGTATCCCTATAGGCGACAACAGAGTGAAACCTCAAAATGAAATTGGTTACTGCCAACGAACGGTTTCACCTAGAAGAACGAAATTTGGCGAGCCAAGTGAAATTGGTGTACTGATCATTACCTGAAAGTTTCATCGAGATTGGGTGAAAAAGTGTGTGCTGAGATTTCAGGCAACTCGTAGTTTTTTGGAAGCTTGGCAGGCCCTTTCCATGAAAGTGATTCTCGCCAGTCTCTGCTTAGGGCTACATCAACAGCAAAAAAACCATAGAGATAGAACTTGAAACTGCTTTATGGTGTCACGTTTCAAAGAGCTAGCACAAACCTTGTTTGATTTAGAGTTCCAAATACATGTATCCCTATAGGAGAAAACAGAGTGAAACCTCAAAATGAAACCGGTTACTGCCAACGAACGGTTTCAAATAGAA